>NC_006679.1:852540-965040 GCF_000091045.1 Cryptococcus deneoformans JEC21
GCGTTGTAGTGCAATGGGCCTACGGCCATGTCACATCACTTCGAGCACCCACTTATCAACATGACGGAGGTTACCGCAGGGATCAAGAGCGGAGTAGAGCCGTTGCTGAAGTGGGATACCTTATTACTTTTACTTTCTTTTACTTAGTTCACTCTGGGTACTTAGTCCATTCTAGGCTAGCTATCTATGATGTTCTCCTTAGATATAATCTATCTTCGTATATGCAGCCTTATAGGCAGACGCTTTATAGCGCAAGTACAGCAGGACTGTATCAGCAACACCAGCCAGCTCGACATGAGACCCGAGCTTAACTAATCGTTACCACTATACCACTATACCAATCTATCACCAGATACATAGGGTACTTCCATCGTATGTACTATGACCACCACAGCCAAACCTTTGGGAGGCTATATTCCCTAGCAGCCTTTACAGTCGTACAGTCCGTCATCAGCCTTGGATAACATGGGTGGAGGCCGACGGAACCTAATGGAAGCATATCCGTAGGAGACTTTAGGGGTTTTACGCTACATGTGGTGCCCTCACTGAGAATCGAACTCAGAGCTGAGGATTATGAGACCTTTGAGTCTCTCAACGACCTTCACAGGTCAAGGCATACCATATGCCATGGTGTTGTTCGCCCCCTCCTGGTTCTTTCTTCGTCCAGAGTGGAGCTATTTGCTTGTTGTACGATTCATGTGTGCCATGTTTCGGTCCTAATCGGAATTTGCTAGATTTGTACCTAATTCAGGAAAGAGTCCAGGGTTCGGGCCGGAGAACAATAGCAATTGTGGGAGCGCCTGCCGAAGGTCCCTGATAAACTCGAAAACTGTTTGAAAGACCATTTCCTTATGTGGATGTAGGAAAAAGGAGAGAAGCTGCAACCCACTTTCCACCTTTCATCCTTTGCCGTACCATCGAAACTCTAGCTTATACACACACACATGACAAACGACAACGACAAGACGAGTGAAACTCCTGTTGGGGAATCCTCGAACCAAAACCCTGATGGGTCAGCCAAATCTGGCAATGCAAATGCATACAATACTCCAGAGTGGGCCAAGCCTCTCATGGAAGCTCTAGTGGCGCAAGGTTTAACCAACCAGGAGTTATTGAAGCTACTCACCAAGAAGACTGACAGCTCCGACGCTGAAGTTACTGATGTTCTTGGGGCATTCACCAAGCCCAAGAAGATGCCATTGGCTAGTGACAGAGGCTCCCAAGTCTGGTCTGGTACTGCCGAGACTCTTGATCACTGCATAACTTGGTTCGAGGCTACCGCCGAAGAGAAGGGTTTACCCAAGACCGACTGGAAGGCGAAGTGGTTCGACTACGTTGATGCAGGACACGTAGAACGACTCAAAGCCATGCTTATTGAGGAGACAACCTGGACTGCAGTCAAGGCTCGTCTTACTACCTTGTATAGGGACCGATCCAAGGATGTTGAAGGTACTCTCGAGGCCTTGCAGAAGTATGCACTTACATATCAGAAGAAACCTCTCAACCGCATAGAGGATTTGACTGCACGAATCGAAGCTTACGCTCGAGATGCACTGAAGTTCCAAGCTAACATGGGTATCAATGATTACATCAATCAGTACTGGTACGAGGGTCTCCCTCGAGCTTGGAAAGATCGTTATGTCGAAGAAGTCTGGCGAAAGGAGACTCAAGATAAGACCAAATACCCTGACCGGAAGAAAGTCACTAAGTGGATCGAAGGGATTCTTGACCCCCGAGATGTCTTGGAGAATGAACGTATCGAGGAGATGCATCCTGAGTTACGTACTCATCAGGAACTCGCTCAGCTAGCGGAAGAGAACAAGACCCGTTACCTCTCTAAGGTACAGAAAGGCAGGACCGAGATAGTTCAGCTGAAGACCACTATTGACGAAGAGGAGATGAATCCTACCAAACCTACTGTTGGCCTGTCCGCTCCAGGGAACCCTGTTGACGAAGTTGATGATCTAATCAAACGCATGAGTGACCTCAAGATCCAGAGCGCTAGTGCGGCGGGCATCACTGCTCGTCAGGCTGCTACTTACTCAGCTTGTTATGCTCGACTTTATGTTCTGCGTCCTCGTCATGCGGCCCAGATGCCAAAGACCCTCGCAGCCTATACTGCTACTACGCCTGCCATAGACACTCTGTTGGATGAAGCTTGGCAGATGAAAGACGCCGATAGGGGAGGTTATCGAGAGAACCCTACCTACAAAGAGCTCTATGAGCGAATCCATAGCATTAGTGCCGTTACTGCCGAAGGCCTGCTCGAGCCGCCCAGGGAAGGAACTAGTACTTACAAGAGAGAAGTTCCTCCGCACTATCCCAGCCGTACCTCTCGTGAGACAGCCGAGCCTGCTAGGCCTATCAATAGCTCCTATACCCGAGAAACGGTCAACAGAGGTCCTGCCAAGTGTCACTGGTGCGGGTCGCCTGCCCATCGTGTTGCTCAATGCACTGTACCCGAGAAGTGGGTCCCTGATAATATTCTAGCCAAGATCAACAACTTGTGGGTCTGGAAGGCAAATGGCTTGCCTATCAAGCGACACACTGATGGAACCTACGAGAGCACTGTCCGAGAGATGGTTGAAGCTGCGAAAGAGCGTATCCAGACAGCTGAAGCGGCCGCTGTAATGGGCTACGAGTCCACTGACTTCGATGACTCAATGTACCCACCCGGGATGGAAGAGGCGCAGCAGTCTGCGTATTCTTCTTTTGCCATCATCAGCTTAGACCTTGAATCTCAGGATGTAGTCGATGACGACGGCGAGGTTTGCCAAGACACCCTCTGGGGACGTACCGCTGCTGAAGAGCTACCTCCCTTTACTGCCTGCGATGTATTCACCTCCGAAGCCCGTTTCTACAATCTCCAGCCGGGGGTTGACTATGGGAACAACTATCGAGGTGACCGACCTGAGGACCAGGCTACTATAAGCATGCTCATCGGTCAGCTACAGGCGGCCAAAGCACAAGATGAGGCAGAAGACTCTTACTCTGTCCACGCAGCTGTTCGTTCTAAGCACGAGGACACTCGTACTAAGCCTTATAGGTCCAGTTCTCCTACGCCGGCTAAGACTCCACTTGGTCAGCGAACTCCTTGGGAAAAGAGACAAGAGATCGATGCTCGCAAGCAGAAAGTGGCCGAGATCCGAGAAAAGAAACCTTGGGGACCTACCAATATCCCGTTCGGTTCTGGGAGACCTCTTCCTGCGCCTGTGGCTCTTGCTCCTCCGAAGAGGTTGAGCGAGGACATTGATATGGCAGAGCCCATTACTAAGCCTGCTGTTAAGAAAGAGCTTTCGAAAAAGGTCACCTTCCAAGAGAAGGATCACAAGGCCAAGCTGGCAAAAACTGCAGTGTCTAGTATAAAGTCTCATGTTGCGCCGACTGTGACCGCACCCAAATCAAAAGCCTCGTCCGCACTGGATGACATCACGACTGCTAAAGGCGGGAGTAAATATACCTACATCAGCCAAGAGCTCGATGCTGGAGCTATCGTCAAGGACCTCCTCATGAAACGTACTGAGTTCAAGCTTACCTTTGCGGAGCTCTGTGCAATCAGCCCTCTCTTTGCGAAGGCAGCGTATGTAGCAAATAAGCCCCATCAGATGGAGTCCATCAAGCGAACTCTGTCCGCGGAGATAAACGAAGGTGCTGCTTCCGAAGCATCTGATGAAGAGAGTTCCATTGAGGACGAACTTGTTTACAAGTCAGCCGCTGTTAGTGTTTCTCATGTGACCTGGTCCGACCGAGACTACCAAGAATCTATCTCTTTGTTTGAAGCTCACGAAGCCGAGACGCAGAGTGAGAAGCAGGAGGTAGTACCCGAACACACCAAGTTGGTTACTGAACCTGCAGCCTCTGATGGTTCGAACAAGCCTGTCGATTTAGCCAAGAAGCCACCCCTGACTACCGCATGGGGGACGCTTATCGAAGCCGATGCTGAGTACCTTGCTGTAGGCACTTGCAAAATGAAATCTATTATTGGAGGAGTCCCTGCTGTAGCCATGATTGACGATGGGTCTGAGCTCAACATCATTCCTGAGAAGCTCTGGGATTTGGTCAATGCCAAGGAACCCCGTGGGTTACGTACTGACACTGTCTTTCGAGTAAATGGAATCTTAGGTGCCCCGGAGGCTCTCTTGGGAAGTGTTGTTCTGCCTGTCACCCTAGGTGGGATCACCACTACTCATACCTTCTGGGTCGGATCCACCATCAAAAAGGTTATCTTGGGCATGCCCTTCGTCTACAAGAACAAGATTGACATCTACTGGGCCGGAGAGCGCCGAGTAGTACGGCAGAATACCCCAGTCGGGCAAAGTCACCAATATATGCACCTGCCGCAAGGTCCGAAGAAAACCCAGTACGATGTAGCCAATAGGCTCAAAGTCGTTGAAAAAGATGTAAATCTTATTGGAGCTCTGGTAGAGGTGCATGACGTCTTCGTTGGAATGGTCAGCTTTAGCCAAGAGAGAACTGAACCAGGTGATATGAAATATGTCGTGGACAGCCTTAGGCCAGCCGAACTCGACGAAGAAGCCAACTGGGTCGCTGAGGCCATCGGAGACTACATGTTCAAAACTGGATCGATTGATGGAGAAGGGTTTCTTACCTTATCCTTGAATGATATGTACATGGTGGACCATCTCAAAGAAGGCTACGAGCGAATGGAATTATTCCAAGGGACTACCGGCTCTGCCGCTGGGACTTATCTTTCTTGCGGAGCTTACAAACCTGTGGCTAAGAAGAAGCGACCGGTGGAGACCATCTATCCGGAAGTGGAGAAAGACCCGATGGTCACTCCTGGTGACCTGATGGCCGATCTTCCAGTAGTAACCACACAACCCATGTCTTGGGAAGACCTCAGGTTTGGCGACAGACTCACTAAGGAACGTATGATTGGCATTTTTAATCAATCTCCGGAAGGATTTCTACTCCCTGTCGAAAAGGATCTCATTGCGTCAGTACTCCTCCAGCAGGAAAATGCCCTCGCTTGGACTGAGGCTGAGAAGGGATGCTTCAGTACCAAGTACATTCCCCCGCATCGTATCCCTTTGATTCCCCATGTCCCATGGCAGGATAAGGTGATCCGTATTCCAGCTAAAACCAGAGAAAAGGTTATTGCCTTCATGAAAGAGAAACTTAAGTCTGGCTTGTATGAACGAAGCCAATCTTCTTATAGATCTGCATTCTTCCCAGTCGAGAAGAAGGACGGCAATGTTCGGGTTGTCCATGATTTGCAGAATCTCAACATGAACACTGTCCGTGATGCTGGTATGCCGCCAAACATGGACGACCTCACTGAAAGCCTTGTCGGTCGCTCTGTGTATACTCAGCTAGATGCCTTTGCTGGTTATGATCAACTGGAATTGCACAAGGATTCACGAGATGTGACTACTTTCGAGAGCCCTCTTGGAACTCTGCGACTTACTAAGATGCGACAAGGCTGGACCAACGCAGTTGCAGCGTTTCATCGGGTCATGGCCTTTATCTTTGCGGATGAACTGCCCGATAAAGTACAAGTCTATATTGACGATGTCACTCTCAAGGGCCCGAGCAGTTTCTACTTGGATAAGGAAGGAAGACCAGAGACTATCCCCGAAAACAAGGGCATTCGCCGTTTCATCTACGAGCACTTTTGCGACTTGAACATTATCTTGCATAAGATGAAGCGGTATGGCGGTACTTTTAGTGCTAAGAAGCTCCAGTTGGCTGTTCCGGAAGTTTTAATGGTTGGCTACATGTGCTCCTTTGAAGGTCGCCGAGTCACCAAGGAGGCCATGGCCAAGATTGATAAATGGACCGTTTGTCACAACAAGAAGGATGTTCGGAGCGTTCTGGGCGTTCTCGGCCGTGCCCGAATGTGGATTCGGAACTATGGACAGATTGTTCGCCCGATGGTTGATCTCACCAAAGTGGATGGATCTGAGTTTGCCTGGACGGCAGACGCAGCCGCAGCTCTAGAGGCTGCGAAAGAAGCATTTCGTAACTGCGGCGTCATACGCCCAATTGACTACTCTGTGATTGACAAGTACCCTCCTATTCTGGCTATTGATGCTAGCTACATGGGGTGTGGTATAGAACTCGCCCAGATGGATGCCGAAAGTCGACGACAACCTGCACGCTTTATGACTGTATACTACAACGAGATGCAGCAACGCTATAGCCAGCCGAAACTCGAGTTGTACGGCATCTTCGTCGGGATGAAGGTTGCCCGCCCTTGGGTCCATGGCTGCAAGTTCATACTGGAAACGGACTGTTCCTCCGTCAAGCAGATGATCAATGCCCCAAGCTACCCTAGTGCCGCCGAAGGTCGCTGGTGCATGTACATCTTATCTAACCACTTTGAGTTCAAACACGTGCCGGGTACTACCCATATTGTGCCCGATGCGCTTTCTCGCCGTCCGCAGCAGGACGACGACAGTGATGATGAGGATCTCGAGCGCTGGCTTGATGACCGCTATGATGACTATGATGTTGCTGCATCGAATGTTCAAGGAGAAGCTGAGGCTGTTGCCAATGCTGAAGAGCCAGGCCTTGACTCTGAGGATGAAGCTGCCGAGGCAGACGCAGCTGTACAAGTTGAACTAAGTCGAGACGATGACCGTCGAGCCTATGACCGCTGGGACGGCCRGATGCCCGAGGCCCGCCGATACAGTGGTGACTGGTGGCTCATCGCCAGGTTCCTTGCGACGCTTGAATGGCCAGCTGACATCGAGCCTAAACACCAACGCAAGCTTGCTCGAGTCTCGCGAGACTACTTCTTGCGGAGAGGACTCCTCTTCAAAAAGCCTGGGGGAGGGCATTGTATGCCGGCTCGAGTCATACTTAACAAGACCGCGCAGATGGACATACTGAGAGCCTTACATGACGAAGGTGGTCATCGTGGCGAACGAGGTACCTACACGAGAATAAGAGACAGATTCTATTGGCCGGGAATGGCCAGAGACATCGAAGGATATGTTCGGTCATGCGTACCATGTCAACAGCGAGATTATCGCTTTTATGAGTCACCGAAGGTCAGCCCGGAGCCTCCTACAATCCTTTACAAGTGGGATATCGACTGCATTAGTATGGGCAAAGATCCCAAAGACACCAACCAACCGCAGATCATAGTGATTGCGAGAGAGAATACCACCGGTTGGGTGGAAGCCAGAGCCTTGCGTTCGACAACGGCTAGCGAAGTAGCTAAGTTCTTTTATGAGGACATCATCTCCAGATACGGCACCATGGTCTGCGTCACCACGGACGGAGGTTCAGAGTTCAAAGGAGACTTCCATAAACTTCTACAGAAGTTCCAAGTGAAGCATATTGTTACTAGTTCTTACAATCCAGCTGCGAATGGAGTTATCGAACGAGGCAATCGGCCCATCAAAGAAGCAATATTCAAGAGATGTCCGAACGGACAGACTAATCGGTGGCCGGACTATCTGCATTATGCCCTCTGGGCCGATCGAACCACTGTTAGAGCATCTACTGGGTACACCCCACATTATCTCATGTTTGGTCAGGAAGCAGTCCTTCCGATCGACTTCACAGAAGAAAGCATACTCATGACTAACTGGGAGAAGATTCGGACGCCTGCCGAACTTCTGGAAGCTAGAATGATTCAGATCGAGAATCGGGAAGCCGACAAGGCTGTAGCTAGAGAGCGAGTAAAGGCTTCTAGGGAAGCTAGTGTAGCATATCACAATGACAGGTTCAGTGACAGGCAGCACAACCGAGACTTCAAATCGGGTGACTTAGTCATGGTCCGAAACTCTCAGCAGGACAATGGCCGAGGAGTTCGGAAAGAGCCCAGGTGGCGAGGCCCCTACCGTATAGTGCGAATCAACCAAGGAGGTGCATTTATCCTACGAGAGATAACGGGAGCGTTGCTCAAGGAAAAGATACCTGGATCCAGGATTCGGAGGTTCTACAAGAGACCTGGCATGCTTGACTTCATGATGCGTGAAGCAGAAACGAGCCTAGAAAACGATAGGGCCGAAGAAAACTCCGACTCGGAGTAGATAATCCAATTACGTATACACCGTACATGAAATAAAAGCCCGAACCATGGGCAAGCAGAAGAATGCTTCCGGCTACAAATAGCAATGAAGAGTTATCCGTAAGGATACTATAAACGTGAATCGGTCCGCATACGACTGAGAACAAAAGAAGTTAGAACAAAAGGGACCTGATTCCTGCCGAAGAACAATAAGAAGTGTGAATCAGTCTGCCGAAATCGGCACATTCTAGTACCTGGCTCCTGCTAGAGAACAAAAGGATTTCTGATAACGTTCTGCCGAAGAACAAAAGGATTTTGATAACTTTCTGCCGAAAAGACCAAGTTAGATGTCTAAAAGATGTACTGCAGTATGCAGGTGCCCATATATATGAAAAGAGACGTAATAGCATGTGTTATGAAACAAAGACTACTGTTCACCTAGGATCACCCTCTATGGCTAGCCCGGCTTCGTCGGTTGGCTCTCCCCTAGAAAACGCAAGTACTGCCAGTTCTCTCTGTGAAACTTTCGAACAGCTAGGTGCTAGTACCCCTACCCCTACTGCACAGACTATGTCTACTAGAGATCAGCCTATGACGGAGGCAGAGGAGGAATCCTGTTCTACTCCGACCGCTGCATCCAGCGACCAAGTGTCAAATGCAAAAAGGAAGCATAACCAAGCCGATGGAGGCAACTCCAGAGACAAAGGGTATTTACCCCGTTCCCTTTCATCGTCAGATGAGTTATGAGCTGATCAGAGTCCTAGTTATTATCGCAATGATGATGGTGGCTATGACTCGGACGACAATTACCATTATGAAGACACCCCGGAACTCCCTTCCGACCACCGAGAGCAATGCTACTGGTGTGACTCTACCCACGCCAAGGGAAACGACTGTCTCTTTGCAGACTGGGTTGCCCGTCACCACAAGATTGTTGGCAAGAACCTTTACCGATACTCGCAGCCAGACAGCGGTTGGCGAAAGGTCACTGGCGTCTACAATGGCAAGTCTCTTCGCCCTGAGCAGGCGTGGATGCGCTTTGAACTGGTGGAAAGCCAGGAGCACCCCGAGCTCTCCCGCTACCGCTACTGGCACGCTCACCGGGATGCTTCCCCAGAGGCGGTGAAGAAGGCCAAGACTTGGGCCGCCAAGTATGGGAAGGCCTATAGGTCTGAGGCTCTCGCCAACTTGAGGGCCATGGGGTACTACTGTGACTACTCGCCGAGGACCTTTGCTTGGTCTGAGGACTCACAGGATATGTTCCCTAGGCCTGCCGCTTACAAACGCAAGAAGGTTTAGGTTATAGATCTTACGCCTTATCCGTTCAACCGGAAGTAGCCTATGCACATAGTTAGTGTAGCCTCAAGGCTTTATAGCCATTCCTCTGATGAACAACAGGAGAAGAAAACCAAGATTGGTCAGCTGACTTTGTAGTCAGAAGCTCAAGGGGCCATGCTCCACTTATGAGGAAAGATAAGAAATACGACATACGAGTCATCACACGACGCAACCGGAAATAACTGATGAAGTTACAACCTTAAGTGGAAGAATCTAAGCCGGGGATGTGCGAGCCTTGTGAGTCTGGGCTTCCGACATTCATCACCCCCTAGCAGGTATGGCCGAGTACAGTACAACCGCAATATCAACTCCCATCGGGATCGGGACTCGGGAACAGTGTTCATTGATAGCATCAACTGTCTACACGGAGTGCTGTGGGGATCGACTGGCCGAAGGAGCTATATCCGACCACACGCTGCCGCTGTAGGATTTGATCACAATTCGCTCAAGAAAGACGCTGAGAGGGTAGGACTCCAATAGGCAGCGATCAGATATCGACTATTGGTACGAGACTACTGACTTTCACGGGCTTGGCTTGTCGGATGAGCTGGAGCATACGATTCTTTCAAGGTAGAAAAGTTTGGCTTGCTAACTGTGTTCCGAAGACCAGGAGGAGATAGAGGTTAGGGGACTAACCATATTAGTTCGGGGGATATGTAGTGCAATGGGCCTACGGCCATGTCACATCACTTCGAGCACCCACTTATCAACATGACGGAGGTTACCGCAGGGATCAAGAGCGGAGTAGAGCCGTTGCTGAAGTGGGATACCTTATTACTTTTACTTTCTTTTACTTAGTTCACTCTGGGTACTTAGTCCATTCTAGGCTAGCTATCTATGATGTTCTCCTTAGATATAATCTATCTTCGTATATGCAGCCTTATAGGCAGACGCTTTATAGCGCAAGTACAGCAGGACTGTATCAGCAACACCAGCCAGCTCGACATGAGACCCGAGCTTAACTAATCGTTACCACTATACCACTATACCAATCTATCACCAGATACATAGGGTACTTCCATCGTATGTACTATGACCACCACAGCCAAACCTTTGGGAGGCTATATTCCCTAGCAGCCTTTACAGTCGTACAGTCCGTCATCAGCCTTGGATATCATGGGTGGAGGCCGACGGAACCTAATGGAAGCATATCCGTAGGAGACTTTAGGGGTTTTACGCTACAGCGTTTCAATTTGCTTCCGCTTCTTCCTCCAAGTTGCGCGCGTCAAATTGCATCCGCGCTCCCTTTCCCAGGTCACGTGCTTTATTTTTCCCCTGTTTCTCCGAGCCGCGTCTCAATTTACTTCCGCTCCTTTCCTCCAAGTCGCGCGCGTCAAATTGCATCCGCACTCTCCCTCCCAGGTCACGTGCATCATTTTACTTCCGCTTTTTCTCTTCTTGCTTTCTCTTCCATTTCTCGTCCTAAGTCCGAGTTTCTTGTCCGATTTTTCATGCCACAAGCCCCGGTGTTTACCGGGCTTTGGTCGCGACTGGTTTCGAGAGCGAAGGCAAAGTGCATGGAAAGGTTGACACACAAATTCCTTTATTCTTTTATCCTTGTTGTGTTCAACCTTTTCCTTCTTCCGACTGTACAGTCACAAGTACCTTGCCTTCTCCTCTTGTTCCTATCAATTCTTCATCTTGTCTCCTTTACTAGTCGCTGATAGGACATAATCAGCATATGCATTTGGGATCTTGTTTGCTTCTCTCCAGTCCGAAGTTAAGCCTCGAGCCCTGCCAGCCCTAAGAGCCCACCAGTTCTCTCCAAGCCTTGCCCCTCTGAGCTAGCCCCAACAGTTCAGTGAAGGTCTATTGTCCGGACCTTACAGCATTCGGAATGCACCTGCTGCCCAACAACGTCGCATCAATGAAGCACTGCAAGGTCTCGCTGGAGATTGTTGCAAGGCGTATGTGGATGATATCATCATCTGGGGAACGGACAGTGAGAATCTTCGTTGAAATTGTGTGAGTGTTCTCGCAGCTCTGTGTCGGAGTGGTTTGCGCTGTTCTTGTGAGAAATCACAGTTCTACCTCACCGAAACCTCTTTCCTCGGCCATGTCATCCGTCCTGGTCAGATACTCCCCAACCCCATGAAAATCGCACGCATTGAACAGTTCCCTCACCCCACGACTCCCAAGGCTTTACACTCGTTTCTTGGTTTATTGAACTATCTCCATGAGTTCATACCCAGCCTTGCTACTCATGCTTCGGTCTTGCACGCATGTCTCCCTCCCAACACCGCCGCCGAGAAAGCCTACTACAGGCACTTGAAGGAGCATAAGGGCCGTTTGCAAGAGTCATGGCAGGGTTGGAGGTGGAACTATGGGCCTAAGGAACGGGTAGCCTTTGAGGCTTTGCATCGTGCCGTGAGTACTGTTCCCTGCTTGACTACAATCGACTATGATGCTGTCAAGGCTGGTACTGTCAGATGTTGAGTTGTCTAGAGAGAGCTTGAGCACGCGGTGTCGATTGCCAGAGATGTCTAAATTGCATGAAAACTATTCTACAATCCTTTTTCTTTATTTGTTTCAATACCACAAGTGTTCTAGCTTATGTAATTTGATCTTCCCTTCTTCTCATGCCTCCACCAACAATTCCCATGCCTCCACCAGCATTTCCCATGCCTCCAGATCCAGGTTGGATCAATCATTCTGACACTCCCCCTTGATCCAACCTCTGCATTCCAAGGAGATGGCACAACTTGACAAAAGCTTCAGCTGGAAGGCTCTTTGTCAGAAGATCAGCAATGTTTTCCACTGATGGGACATGGGCAAGTGAGATAGCCTTATCCTCAACCTTCTCTCAAATGAAATGATGCCTCATATCAATGTGTTTAGACTTTTCATGGTTCACTGGATTCTTTGACAAGGCAATGGCCCCAGCATTGTCATTGAGCAGCTGGAGTGGCTGATCACCCAGGCCAAGTCCTATATCATCCAAAAGCAGCCTTAGCCAAATAGCCTGCTTTGCTGCATCAGCGGAGGCCATGTATTCGGCCTCTGTGGTTGAGAGAGCCACAGTAGGTTGCCTCTTTGACTTCCAGCCAACTACACCTCCATATATCTTGAAAACATAACCAGTGGTGGACCTCCTTGTGTCAAGGTCTCCTCCCCAATCTGCATCAACGTACCCCAGTGCAACTCGCTTGCTTGAGTGGGCATCAAAGGTCAATGAAAGATCTGAAGTGCCTCTGATATACCTCAGACAATGTTTCGCTGCAAGCCAATGGGACTCATTCCATTTGCTGATGAATCTTGACAGAACACTTGCTGCATGGGCTAGATCTGGCCGTGTCACTGTTGCTGCATAGAGAATAGAGCCCACTAGCTTTGGATATGGTCGATGTTGTGCTAGCTCATGCTCTTGATCTGTTGCTGGAATCGGTTTGAAGCCTGAAGGAAGAGGCGTCTTTGCTGGATTGCAATTGGACATGTCAAAGCGGTCAAGCAGGGACTCCATATAATGCTCCTGGGAGAGATAGAGTTTCTTCTGTGGCCTGTCCCGGTATATATTGATGCCCAGGAAGTAGCCAGCAGGCCCAGAGTCAGAGCACTCAAATTTGCTGTTAAGTGCCTGCTTGAATTCGTCCAATGTCTTTCTTGAATTGCAGGCAATGAGCTGATCATCCACATGGACAGAGAGCATGAGCAATTCCCCCTCACAACGTCGAACATAGAAGCAGGGGTCAGCTCTGGTTGGCTTCAGCCCTTGAGACTTTAACCACTGATCAAGTGCTTTGTTGAAACATCTTGGTGACTGTCGCAACCCATAGAGTGACTTGTTCAAGAGTAGGATCTTGTTTGCTGGGATGTCGCTTCCTTCTGGTGCTTCAAGATAGATGGTTTCTTCGAGATCGCCATTGAGAAAGGCTGCCTTGATATCCACCTGGTCACATTCCATGTCAAGATGGTTGACCAGAGAGAGGAATACCCTAATCGAGCCTTTGTGGGCAACAGCAGAGAAGACCTCATTGTAATCGATTCCAGCCTTTTGAGAAAATCCTTTGGCAACCCATCTTGCCTTGTATGCTGCTGGTTTCCCTGTTGTCCCATCAATCTTCCTGGTATAAACCCATCTTGCCTTCAGGACCCTCTGTCCTGGTGCCCTATCCACCACCTTCCACACATTATACTTCTCCATCTTTTCCAATTCTTCCATCATAGCCTGATGCCACTGCTCCCCCTCGCCAGACTGAATAGCTTCTCTGTAGGTATTGGGTGTGTTGATTGCCATAGCATTCAGAGCTGTTGCGATAGTACCCCAGGTCTCCGGATTGTCAGTAAGGGCAAGAGGATCAATGGATGAAACATCACTGTTTGTCTCTTCTGATGCGTTGGATGATGGTGATGCCTCAGGTTGTTGCTGTATTCCAGTGTCATACCTTGCCAGCCTACGAAGAAGCTCCATGGGTGATTGATGCTCAGCTGGAACTGCTCTAGGTCTTACTTCATCCTGAGGATTCACTTCCATGGGGGCAGGGATGATTCTGTCAGGTATTTCTGCCAATGGATCTTGAGCATGTGTTGATGTGTCTCTGTTCTTGTTGTCATCCCACTCCTCCAGCCAAAGAATACTCCCCCTTGCTGGCATCTTGGAATGAGGAATGTCCAGCTTCTTTGGCAAAATGGTATCCCTTGACACCTTGATCTTCTTGTCTTCATCATCCAGAATTCGATAACTGGAAGTGCTGCTATCACTGGCATACCCCATAAACCTTCCTTGTCGATAGCGAGGCTTCAATTTGTTGGTGTTGGTATAATCCCTAAAGAAAATCTTTTCTCCAAATGCGTGAAGTTGAGTGAACAACAGTTTCTTGCCATACCAGCGTTCAAAGGGAATTCCATTGTTGGAGTCAAAGGAGCAGTTGCGAGAGAAGGCAATGTATTTAGCAGCCTCACCCCAGAAGCTAGCTGGCAGTCCAGTCTCCACAAGCAAAGTTCTCACACCATTGAGGATAGTAAGATGCGCCCTCTCCACTCTCCCATTCTGTACATGAGCATCAGGTGGCACCATGACATGCTCAATCCCTTTCTCCCTGATATACCTCTGGAATGCTGCTGATGTAAATTCTCCGCCCCTATCAGACCGAATAGATTGAACCTTATGACCAGTCTGAGTTTCAGCATGATTGACAAAGTTTTTGAAACTCTGCAGTGTCTCAGACTTCATTCTCATCAAGGTGAGGGAAATCCGGTGGCTGTAATCATCAGACAGTCAGGAAGTATCGCATACCTCCCTTGGAAGCGACTGGTGCTGGTCCCCAGATGTCGATATGCAATAGTTCAAGTGGCCTGGAAGCTCTGATGTTGGGTTCAGGTGGTGAAGGAAGTCGCCCAGTTTTCCCCTTAATACATGCTTCACAATAGAAATCTTTGGTATCACCAGCATTTGCATTCTTCAATTGATTATTCTGACCAAGTCTCCCTTCTTTTGCAAGCCTAACCACTTTCTCAATCCCCAAATGCCCTAGCTTATGCACCCCTGTATAGTTATAAGTATGCTTCTAAAAAATGTAAAAATGGTTCCGTTAATATGGCTAAGAAGCATGCTCATTATGGGATTAGTTTTACTAATCGTCGATTAGATGTTGTGTTTTATTACTCTTGCATGGAGTAGAATCCAATGCATAGAGTACCACCGCTGGATAGTACTGACTTGGGGCTACATGCACATATAATTATCATCAAGGTCAAAAGTCATGCATATGGACCTTGTAGTATATGGCCTTTTACTATGGAGGATAGCGGTAGGTAGTAGCTCTTCTAGTAGTAATTAACTTATTAAGTAATAGTGGTCCGTGGTGAGCCCCGCTGCTGGCCTAATGATAATGTTTACGTATTTCCATGTAACGAATAATGAGGGGGATAAGGCTTCCAATGAAGTAATAAGAGAGGCCGATAGTAAGGGCAGAAATATACAGTCGAGAAACGGGACTTCCTCTGAAGTAGTCGTTAGCAGCAATTCTGTGACCGGAAACGGAACAGTAACTTACCCATGCCTTCATCAAACTTAAACAAGAATGCAGTCATGCCCATCTCTTCATTGCCAGACATTCCACCATCCTCCTCTTCGACCTTCTTCGGTCTCCAGTTAAGCAATGCCCACTTCTTATTTCCACTCTCAGATACGACGTTGGCACCTGGCATAACACCCTCAGATCCCTCAGCACCTGAAGAAATTTATATTTATCCCTCATGCCATCAGCTAAGTACCACACCAAGCCCGACTAAACATCTACCATCATGTGTCCGAAATGGAATGTGAAGGATGGGGAGTAGGATATGACCCTAAAGGTACCTATCTCAGAGGCTGTGACTGATATAAACGTCTACTGTGGACAAGGCGGAGAGATATGGTCCTAATAGGATCGGAGGTCATTAATCTCGTTCATAAAGACAGCTCGACAACACAAACTGATACACTCAAGCGAGCGTCTCCTGCTTCACCTCGTCGAGCGAAGTTTACTTTACGAATGAGCTGTTTGCCAAAAAAACACCAATGAAATTAGAAGCTTCAACATACCCATCAATAGTCACCAATCTCGAAAATACAGCATAAAACATCAATCCATTCGATGATGAACATTCTAACTCATCTTCCTCTTCCGGAGAGTTGCCTGTCCTGAGAGGCAATGAAAATCCGGTCGGTCTTGGGCAATCCTGATAGACTAATGAAGAAAGGTGTCTGGTTGATCAAATATATCGAGCGCCTACATACAAAGAATCTATAGCTAAGGTCAGTGGAAGAATACATAAGGAGAGACTTAGAAGTCTTTCACATTCATGACTCGTACAGCATAGGGCGGGGGTGTTACGACTCGTCCCCAACAAGGTCCGGCCTTGGAGACGAGATAGAAAGCCGTAGTTTAACTAAGCAATGAGATATATGTATGATATACCTCTTGACACTTGTCTGTTGGCGTATGGTATAGGGCAGAGGTATATTCGCTTGGGAAGATCAGGCAAGCTTATATACTAGTGGAGTAAGTTTATGTCGAAGGTGGTGCAAGGTAAGACGAGAGTGAGCACTGGGAGCTCGAGGACCTTTCGCAAAGTAACTTATGAAATATTGATCTTCGAGGGGAAGAAGATCAAGATCGAGGACAGAGCTCCCCTTTATATACTTCTACAGAAATCTATTTATATCCTTTGAGGTCCAGCTGGAGGTCCAGCTGGAGGTCCAACTGGAGGTCCAACTGGACGTCCAGTTCTTTTCTCGGAGGTCCAACTGGAGGTCCAGCTGGACCTTCTTATCTGAATCGGATCTTGCCTTCCTATTACGTAACTCCCTCCTATGATATCCATCTTATCTCTTCTTCTTTGTGCAGGCTCGTGACAGTCACCCCCCCCTTCGAAGACGGTCGCTCCGTCGTGCCGTCTGCGGCTTGTTCTGTTGTGTACTTGTAACTAAAATTTGCTGGAGCTATGGAATAAATTTCTATGAACTGGTTGTGAAGAATTCGTCTTTGAAAAATCTATGAACTAAGTCTATGAACTAAAAATGTTTTCGCAATGTTTGGAATAATTTCTCTGAACTGTTACTATGAACTTGGTTTCCTATAATCGGTGTGTTGACTTATACTGATCAACAATCTCTGAAGCATTTTCTAGAGCGGTTTCGGGTTCCCAACTGTTGTGTTCGGCACTGTAGCCGAGCCACTTGATAAGGAATTGGCGGCGTTTTCGGTAAAATCGATGATCGAGGATGCACTCGACTTCGTATTCTAGGTCACCTTCGACTTCGATAGGTGATGGTGCGACTTGTGTTCGCCCTGGGATCTCATTCTCAATATATTTCTCAAGCAATTGGACGTGGAAGACGTCGTGGATACGCATTGATTTCGGCAACTCGAGGCGATACGCGTGGGAAGAAACGCGCGCGATAATGGTGTAGGGACCAAGATAGCGGTGATCTAATTTCTTGGTGGGTCGTTTCGTTTTGATGTTACGGGCAGATAGCCAGACTTTGTCGCCGATAGTATATTCGGGAAGTGGGGCACGGTGCTTATCAAACTGTAGTGCTGCACTCTCTTGTGCTTTGGACATTTCTATCTTGAGGTGTTCGTGGAGCTTGCTCAAGTCGGTGATGGAGGCTCTGGCAGGTGGGCTGAAAATAGGAACGTTGTCATCGGGGGTAAACGATGCCCTGGGATGGTACCCTTTGTTGGCAAAGAAGGGGGACATGGTAGTGGACGAATGGGGCGTATTGTTGTAAGTGAATTCCGCAACTGGGAGTAGCGGTGCCCATTCCTTTTGCTTATAATCGGTATAAAGGCGCAGATATTGTTCTAAGACCTGGTTCACTCGTTCGGTTTGTCCATCTGTTTCTGGGTGAAAAGCTGTACTGAGTTCTAACTCGATGTGTAGGAGTTGTGTGAATGCTCGCCAAAAGCGGGATGTGAATTCAGATCCACGATCTGATACAATACTGGTCGGAATCCCATGCTTGGAGAAGACGTGGGTGACATATAATTGGGCGAGTTCCTCGGCGTTGAGGCTAGTCATTGTGGGGATAAAGATAGCCATCTTGGTGAGTCGGTCTACGATCACAAGGATGGTGTTGTAGCCGTGTGATGGGGGAAGTTGTTCAATGAGGTCCATCGATACAGATGACCAGGGATATGGGGGAATGGGTAGAGACTTGAGTTCGCCATAGGGCTGATGACGTCTTGTCTTAGTTCTGCAACAAAGATCGCAGGAATCAATGTAGTGATTGACGAAGCCTTTTAGGCCTGGCCACCAGTAATGGCGTCGGATGAGTTGGATAGTCTTGCGTCGTCCGGGATGCCCACTAGTGAGTGCATCATGGCATTCTTTCGTGACGAGGGTGCGTAGCTCGTTATTGGCTGGGACATAGAATGATTCGCCATATCTGAGGAGTCCTTCATCGTCTCGAGTATATGGGTGAGCTTCGGAGGGATGGTTGGCTTTGTCCAAGAATGGTTTTGCTGATTCATCGGTTTCTAGACCGGTTTTCAACAATGACTTGATGGGCGAAGATATTTCCAACCGATCGAGTCCGGTTGTGGCAGTACCCAAGTACTGTCCAGGGCGAAGGAGAGTCTGGAAATTCTGAGGATTGGCAGCAGTAGTAAGGCTGGAGCCTTTCTCGAGTGGATGATAATCATGTCTTCGGGTGAGTGCGTCAGGCTTTGTGCCTTGTACGCCTGGTCGGTAGATGATATTGAAGTCAAAGTCGGCTAGGAGTTCAGACCATCGCGCCTGTCGTCGATTGAGTTGCTTGGTAGTCATAAAGTACTCCAGGCTTCTGTGGTCGGTGTAGACACGAATGGTTTCTCTAGCACCTTCGAAGTAATGTCGCCATTCTTTGAATGCTGAAACAATTGCTAACATTTCTTTGTCGTGAATAGGATAGTTTAACTCGGCAGGCAACATTTTGTGAGAGAAGAAAGCAACTGGTTCGAGTTTTTTGTCGATTTCATGTGATAAGATACCTGCGATGGCATAATCGGAGGCGTCGGTTTCAAGGATGAGTTGCTTGGTCGGATCGTAATGACGTAGGAGATCAACAGAGGTGAAACTCTTTTTGAGTGCTTCGAAAGATGTTCGTTGAGGTTCTTCCCATACAAAGGGTAAGTCCTTCTTTGTCAAGTCGATAAGAGGTTTGGCGATACTAGAGTAGTTCTTGATGAACCTTCGGTAGAAGTTACAGAACCCAAGGAAGGATTGGGTATCACGGAGATTGCGAGGTGTCGGCCATTCCGTGATAGACTTTACTTTCTTGGTGTCCATTGATAGACCTTGATCGCTGACAACGAAACCTAGGAACTCTACTGAGGTTTGATGGAACTCGCACTTTGAAGCTTTGGCATATAACTGGGTTTGGCGGAGGCGATCTAGGACTTGTATGACGTGTGACTGGTGAGTCTCCAAGTCTGGGCTGTAGATGAGGATGTCGTCGAGGTAGATGATAACAAATATGTCTAGCAAGTCGCGGAAATTGTGGTTCATGAGATGTTGGAAGGATGCAGGGGCATTGGTGAGGCCAAACGGCATTACCAAATATTCGAAATGCCCGTAGCGAGTACGGAAAGCTGTTTTCCATTCTTCGCCTGCCTTAATGCGAAGTAAATTGTAGGCTCCTCGCAGGTCGATCTTGGTGAATACTTTGGCTGATTTGAGTCGATCTAGGAGCTCGGCGATCAATGGTAGAGGATAGCGATTCTTGATGGTGATCTTGTTGATTCCCCGGTAATCGACACACATCCTAAGCGATCCATCTTTCTTTTTGACAAAGAGTATGGGTGCTCCGGCTGGTGATTCGGACGGTCGGATAAAACCTTTCTTAAGATTCTCATCAAGGTATTCGCGGAGAGCTTCAAGTTCTGTTTCGGAGAGATTGTATATGGGACCAAAAGGTGGGTTCTTTCCTTCTTCGAGAGGGATATGGTGGTCGAAAGACCTATGTTCTGGGAGTGTATCGGCGCTTTTCTTGTCGAATACATCTAGATATTGATGGTATTCTTTAGGTACTATTTCGGCATCGGTGTTTTCTTTTGGAGGTTTGTCATTGGTGATGACCATGGCTAAGTTGGCACTCGTCGTCTGTGATACAGGTGGGTGTATGGAAAGTGTTTCCCAGCTGATGGACGGATTGTGCTCTTGTAACCAGGTGATCCCTAAGACGATGGGATAGGAGCCGATGTCGGTTATGAGGAGTCGGAGTAAGGTGTGTCCGAATGGTTTCTGGAAGTTGACCAGGATGTTGGCTTCTTCTTCAATTATAGTTCGCTGACCCGCAGCGTTGAATAGGTATAATGGGATCGAATCTTCTATTTTCGTGGTTTTGAGGTTAAAGGTCTGGACGAATCTTTTGTCGATGAAGTTTGTAGAGGCACCGGAATCGATTAAAGCTTGATAAACATTGTTGTGAAAGAGAAAGTCGATTGTGAGTTGGTTTTTGTTGTTTTTGTTATTATCTTTGAGAGTTTGGAGATATTCGCAGGAGTCTGTATTGGCCGGTTTGATAGTACGCTCTTGTTCCCGGCTACCTTCTTCGACTTTGGCAGACAAGAGCATATCTAATTTTTTGAAGGGAGAGTAGTATTGGATTGTTGCGAGGGGACCGCTGGGCACTTTGCGACTTGATGGTTTTTGTCGGCGCAATAGAGGCAGAGGTTATGATCCTTTCGCCTCTGATATTCTTCTGGAGTCAGACGTCCACGTCTGGTTATCCTAGCTGAACTTGGGACAAATGCAGCCCTCAGGTTGACTGCCGGCGTCACCTCTTTATTGAAGGTGGTGTTGGTAGTGGTAGACCTTATCGGCGTGCTATTCGCCGCAGAGAAGCGTCTGAAATTGTTGGGGTGGTTGTTATTGTAAGAGGTGCGGGTGTAGTCGCTTCGGGTGGCGTTGAAAAGCGCCTTTGGTTGCTGGTCTCGCTTTGCTAATACCCGTTCATATCGACGGCTGTCGATGCGGATTGCCATGTCTTGGAGGTTCTTGAATGACTTGGCTTTGGGTAGTCTGGCAAGTTCGTCTTTGATGTCATCCTTCAAGCCCTTGTAGAAGCAAGCCTTCTTCGCTTCGTCGTTCCACTGAACCAAGGTGGCATAACGCATAAAGGTTGCGAGGTATGAGGATACAGAACCTTGCTGACGAACAGTGTTTAGTTGTCGTTCTGCTGTCTGTTCTTCGTCTGGATCTCCGAAGTTCTTCCTTAATTCGGCACAAAATTTCTTGAAGTCCAGCATAAACTTGGGCTGGGGATCGATGGTTACGAAGGGTTGGAACCATAAGAATGGGGTATCTCGGAGGAAAGATCCGGCGTATAGGACTTTGGAGGTCTCGGTAGGGAAACGAGAAGGTTGGAGGGTAATCACCATTGTCACTTGAGTGATAAAGGTTGAGAGCTTGGTATACTGCCCATGGTAGTACTCGGGTTGGGATACCTTCGGTTCTTGAGGTCTACTGGAGGGTACTGAGGTGCGTTGTCGGCTGTATTCCCTTTTAACTTCTGGGTATGGTGTTTGCGCTGACAGGTCGCGGCTTGATCTAGGTTCTTCGTCTTCTTCATCCAATTCTTGTTCGTTTTCGCCCTCATTATCATCGCTATTATCCAACATCTGTCGTTCGACTTTGCTCTCTTCCAACTTATGCGTCAACTCTTCCTTCTGTTGCTCAAGTCTTGCAATATGGTTGCGCATCATCTCGAGTTGGGTTTGGGTGTCGTTTGATGTGTTGTCGGCGGTAAATGGATCGGATTGAGGATTGGTGTTGAATGAACCCGCGGGATTGTGGTCGTCATCGAGGGTATGTTCTACTTCCTTGCCTTTTTCGACCTTTTCCACAGCTCGACCACTACGAGTGGATGGACCTGACATGATATAGGATATGGTATACGAAGTGGTGGTATGAGGTTATAGGTGGCTGAGGTTGTTGATGAAGTTGTTGATGAAGTTGTATAAGGGTATACGTATGTGTCGAAGGTAAAAGGTACTTGAAGTCTATACCAACCAACCACAAGTGTGGAAGATCAATATTTACTGTTACGACTCGTCCCCAACAAGGTCCGGCCTTGGAGACGAGATAGAAAGCCGTAGTTTAACTAAGCAATGAGATATATGTATGATATACCTCTTGACACTTGTCTGTTGGCGTATGGTATAGGGCAGAGGTATATTCGCTTGGGAAGATCAGGCAAGCTTATATACTAGTGGAGTAAGTTTATGTCGAAGGTGGTGCAAGGTAAGACGAGAGTGAGCACTGGGAGCTCGAGGACCTTTCGCAAAGTAACTTATGAAATATTGATCTTCGAGGGGAAGAAGATCAAGATCGAGGACAGAGCTCCCCTTTATATACTTCTACAGAAATCTATTTATATCCTTTGAGGTCCAGCTGGAGGTCCAGCTGGAGGTCCAGCTGGAGGTCCAACTGGAGGTCCAACTGGACGTCCAGTTCTTTTCTCAGAGGTCCAACTGGAGGTCCAGCTGGACCTTCTTATCTGAATCGGATCTTGCCTTCCTATTACGTAACTCCCTCCTATGATATCCATCTTATCTCTTCTTCTTTGTGCAGGCTCGTGACAAGTACCTTGCCTTCTCCTCTTGTTCCTATCAATTCTTCATCTTGTCTCCTTTACTAGTCGCTGATAGGACATAATCAGCATATGCATTTGGGATCTTGTTTGCTTCTCTCCAGTCCGAAGTTAAGCCTCGAGCCCTGCCAGCCCTAAGAGCCCACCAGTTCTCTCCAAGCCTTGTCCCTCCGAGCTAGCCCCAACAGTTCAGTGAAGGTCTATTGTCCGGACCTTACACATTTTTACATTTTTTAGAAGCATACTTATAACTATACAGGGGTGAGCTTATGATGCCATTCTGAGAGAGTATCAGCCAGTTGAACAGGATAGGCATGGCCAGATGGATCTACCTGCAGGGAGTAGACACCATCTTTGAATGGGGCAGACAAGCAGACCTGGTTAGATTGATCAAAAAGTTCACCTTTACTGCTGCTGAATGCCCAGTGGAAACCAGATGGGACCTTGTTAACAGCAAGAAGGTTGCACTGGAGTTGGGGAACATGGAAGACTTGCTGAAGAGTGGTAGCTCCAATGGTCATAGTTCCCTGGCCAGCAACTGGAAGGATAGTGCCATTACCAATCTTTACACTTCTGACAATTGTTGCTGGCCCATAGTTGTGAAATAAGTCTTTGTTGCTAACCATGTGGTGTGAAGCCCCTGAGTCCACTATGAAGGAGTTGTCATGGAAACAGGTTGTAGTTGCTGCTACAGCATGGAAGGTAGATGCCAGCTCCTCTGCCTTAGCAGACTCACCGGTACCCACCTTAGCCTGACCTGACTGACTGTGGTTATTGCTGAACTTCCTGAGAGAGCAGTCTCTGGTATTGTGAGTAGGCACTTTATGGATACTGCACCATTTCTCAGTCCATTCCCTTGGCTTGGCCCTTCTATTGCTTTTGTTGCCTTGGGTGTGACTCTCCTGCACCCTGTTAGCCATTGCTACCTCCTCACTGGACCTCCTTGTCCACTCAGCTTGGACTGCTGCCTGCACAGCCGAAGAGGTAAGTGGTTCCCTGAGCCAGAGAGTTTGCTTGACAGTGGTGAATGATTCTGGAAGAGCTAGGGTCATGGCATAGGCAAGCATTCGGTCCGAGAGGTTCTCACCACTGCTGTTGATCTGAGCATGGGCTGATCTGATTTCTGCCATGCGCTTGTTTGGGTCTTCTCCTTCAATGACAGGGGATATCCACATTTGTTGCAAAAGTTGAGCCTGTCTTGCGCCCACTGCTGCTGAGTACTGGGATTTGAGCTCCTCCCAGAGTGCTGAGCTGTCTGCTGTCTCTACAGATCGTATGTTGGCAGGGAGGGATGCCTGGACTTCTGGTGAGAGTGATTTGATAAGAAGGGCAAAAGCTTGCCTGGACCTCTTGTACTTCTCCTTGTCCTCTTTGGAGGACATGCTGTCAAGGCTGACTGGAGTACCAATCTCCAGGTCCTTGAGGATGAGAGATGTTTTGATAGATAGCTCCCATTCAGCATAGTTCTGGGGGCCAGTTAAGATGACCCCCTGGTAGGATGTGTTGTTGTCTGTATTGTTGGACATGATGTGTGTGTAGCTTTCAGAGCTCTATAGGAGAAGTGAGAGTTGTGTTCTTTGTAATAGAGATAAAGAGACGTCCAGGTTGTACTTAGCTAACGCAAGGCAAGTTTGCTTGTGCACTAGGCGCAGTGACTTGCCACTGGGGGGCACCAGATTTTCTCACCACTTGTTGGTATCAAGCAGTACCTGTGGTACTAATGCAATAGTGACCTGCAGGATTTGTGTTGGTTGACTGATGTGTTTGCTAGAGTCTAGTGCTGTTAAGCAGCAAGGCTCATAACCTGTCAGATGTAGAGTTGTCTAGAGAGAGCTTGAGCACATGGTGCCGATTGCCAGAGATGTCTAAGTTGCATGAAAACTATTCTACAATCCTTTTTCTTTATTTGTTTCAATACCACAAGTGTTCTAACTTATGTAATTTGATCTTCCCTTCTTCCCATGCCTCCACCAGCATTTCCCATGCCTCCACCAGCATTTCCCATGCCTCCACCAGCAATTCCCATGCCTCCAGATCCAGGTTGGATCAATCATTCTGACAGTAGACTACTTCAGAGCGATGGTGTCGGTTAGCCTGTATCGCCATGCGGTGCTTGGAGAGGAGTAGATTATCGCATGCCTCAGTGAGCGAGAGGTCGGTGCGATCAGCAGCGAGAGTCCATTCGGCCCGCGTAGGAAGAGACGCCTGGATGAAGGAGGGAGGTCGGGGAAGACTAGGAAGAGTATGTAGTCGGCGACCAAAGACCAGTTGTGCGGGAGAGAAACCTGTAGAGTGTCTGACGGTATTGTTCATTGCTTGGGAAACACGAGGAAGGTATTTAGCCCAAGATTTGCCATGTCGGTCCACCCAACTACGAAGGAGTTGAACCACTGTCTTGTTCGTATGCTCAGATGCGCCGTCAGTCTGGGGATGGAAGGCCGTGGACATCTTGAGCTTCACATTTTGTTTCTCCCATAGTGTTGTCCAGAATCGCGAGGTAAACAGTGTATCACGATCAGAAGTAATCGAGAGCGGCAAACCATAACAAGACACCCATCGCTCCCAAACCAGGATGGCAAGATCCCGCGCATTGATCGTGGTGGAGCAGGCGACCAGTTCAATGAACCCCGTTAGCCTATCCATGATCGTGAGGAGATAGTCATATCCGCCAGAAGGAGGAAGCGGTCCAATGAAATCCATAGCGATGTCGTCAAATTTGTCACGCGGGACCGGGAGAGGATGGAGTGGACCAACCAGCTTCATCGTAGGTGCATTCACCTGTTGACATGAGTGACATGCCCGGACAAACTCATGGACATCCCTAGACATCATTTCCCAGAAGTAACCGCTCCGGAGTATCTCCATTGTCTTCTCTAATCCCAGATGGCCAGCCGTCCCCTCATGTGCTTGCTGCATGAGATCTTCATGAAGGTTATTAACATCCAGGATGCTGTGAGGGAATGAGGAGAACAATAAGGAGGATGGGGATGAAGAGAACAATAAGCAGTTGGGGAAGTAGTTTTGGAGAACCGAGGAGAGGAAGAAGACAAGAGGAAGAGCAGGAGGACTGTGTGAGGTGTTAGGGAAGAGAGAGGTACTAGTGGAGGGGACAGGGAAATGTGGGAAAGCTGAGTGTAGAGTCAATAATAATCCTAAGAACTACTCTGCCCAGTCAGTAAATGGTTAGAAGAAGCAAGAAAGAAACACCCACCAAATACCTGAAAGACTGCAACAAGGGAAGCTCTCTTCCTGGAGGATGGAGAAAAGAAGAGAAGAGTCTGGAAGGATCTGTGCTTCTCAGTTTGGGGTGTTTGGGAACAGCATGGTAAAAGCAGAATTAAAAAAGGAATAAAAGAAGAACTAGAATCAAATCAGCACATGATCAATAACAGAGAAACCATGCAAGGGTGCAGGGAACATTGGGAGCCTTACATAGACCCAGGTCTCTCCCTCTGCCTTGCCCTTGTCCTCCCCCTCTTCCTTTCCCATTGCCCCTCAAGCTTTCAGTTGACTTTGAGATTTTTGGGGTCTTGGTTAGCTTGGGGGGTTCAGAGGTTCTGTCTTTGAAGAAGGCATGAGTGGTTTTGGATTGTTTTCTTCACCTCTGTTTGTCAGTCTTAATGGGCTTACAGATGATGATCAACTCACTTTTGGAGGTCCATTCTTTGTTTTTGTTCTTTTTCTCCCTCTCATCAAGTACTTTATTCAGTATGCCTTTGATACTCAAGATGTTGAGGTTGCACATTAGAGAGATCAATTCCAGTGAATATGGTACCATGTGCAGCCCTGTGGAGGATGTCATCCACTTTCAGAACTGGCATAGCATCCTTGTGGGTCACCTTGTTCAATCCATGAAAATCACAGATAAAATGAAATTTCCTGTTTTCTTTTTTAATAAGAATGTTGCAGCTGCCCATGGCAAACTTGTGGGACATGAGCAACTGTAATACCACTTGCTAATGACACATCTCAAGCTTGTGGAGTGGCTCTAGCTGGTGGCCAGTTGAGGAGATGCAAGCACCTGTGTCAAGGCAAAGAAAGGAATATTGTCAACAATGAACTGACATTAGGCAGTTTTTGTGGAGGTTTCAATATGGTTGCCAACATGCCAATGATTGAGACCAAAGGTACATGGGAAATCTGCTTCTGGATTGTTGTCTTTGCACCAGGTCAGGAGAGAGCATGGCTTCTGTCTGCATGTTAATTAGTCAAAATACAATATTTTCTCCAAGGGAGAAGCTCACAGTTGGCAAGGACTGCTTCTTTTTGCTTTGCAGGACCATACAAACTTTTCCTCTTTTCTAAATTCTAGAGCCCACTTCATATCAGACTTGTTGACATTCTTTTGATCATGTGCTTGGGAATGTTGGAATTAGACACATCATGTATAGCTGCCATGCCTAGTTAGTTGGTACAGTCAATAAAGATGAAAAATGAACAAGGATACCCACCTACCACCTGAAGAAGCACAACCAGTCTCCAATGACTATATAGCAGAAGAATGGCACTCTTTCTCAGAATATGAAAAGGTGAGTCCAACTGTATTTGAGATCTATGACTTCAGGTGTTAAAGAAGAAGCAATAGGAAACAAAAGGAATATACTAGACATGAGGTCAATATTAGGAATGCCAACCATGCAAGATAACAAATGCTGGGAAGCTTACAATCCCAAAGGTCCAGGTTGAGGCTCTGACTGGTCTAGAGCTACAGACTGCATATCAGATTCAAGATTGGAAATGGGATTATGGCTTGCTTTTTGGAGGCATGTTTAATTAGTATCCACATGCAAGGAGAAAATGCAATATCTGTCCCTGAGACTTACTTGAATGCAAGGTAAGAGGCAAAGCCATGAAACAGAATTGTGGTACCCTCAGCAGGACTTTTGGCCAGCTTCATGGATTTTCACAAGGAGTACCATGGACACTGCTGCTTGACCTTTTCTGTATGGAAACTTTTGTATCAGGCATTTTATAGTGTGAACAAGCCTTTGAGTCATTCACATACACTATGCCCCCATCATATCTGAACTGGATGGTTGATATCTTCAGCCTTGTCATGACTGGCAATTGATCAATTATCAGACCATAATGTTGTCCATCTTTCATACTTTGAATTTTGTGCTGGGAACAGAGTCAATATTTGCCTGAGAGATATCCAAAAGCAGTAATTCACTCACAATGATTTTTTTTCATCATTTTCAGTTGCTGGAGTTGGGATAGCTATTATTAGCTATTATTAGGGGTTTGGGGACCTTCATATATCAATTCTGATTATCATTCCTGTTTAGTCTTCCATTGCCTCCTCATATTTTCACATAAATCTTTTTTGATATGCCTGAAAATGAGGTCCAAGGGGGTGTGTCTTCTTCCTTTTGAACTAAAGTTCAATTAGCAACATGTTCAAGCTCTCAGCCATAAAAGAGGGAAGGCTCTCACTGAAAGATGATGGAAGTGGGTAGTCTGAGACTCCAGATTGATCATGCCAAGTTCAATCATCTGCTGGAGTAGTAGCAGACAGTGGAATCAGGGTTTTGTACTACAATAGGAAGGGCATACTTGTTGAGGAAGGCTTTGCAGATTTTAGCTTGTCTGGCTGTATCCACCCATATCATTTATTTGTTGTGCATGTGGGGTATAGCAATAGCAATGTTTTCTATGTTAAGCAGACAGTCAATGAAGGCAGCTATGACAGAGGCATAGAGTCAGTTTACTGATGTGTCAGAAAATCAAACAACACTTGTTACTCACTTTGGATTGCCTATTCAAGGTTTCAACTGTAATCCCAATGTTGACTGATCCAGAAACACACCCATTTGCGTCTTGGGGCTTGCGGGCCTTTTAATTCCCATTCTGCTCAAAGACAACATCATCCAGTAAACTTGACAATGGCCAGGCAGAACTCTTGCTTATCGATCCTGATTAATGGCTCCAGGTCTTTAGAGCTCACATCATCAAACATAAGGCAAAGTTGAGGCATGTACCTGGCCTGCAATGTCGCTCATAGAGGGATTGCTTTGTTCTGAGGCTCTCTCGCATCTTGACAGTGTGAAGATAGGTGGGAAGGTAGGCGTCTGGACTGGTGAATATTAGGCAGCCTTGTCGCTGTAAGAGCATTCCTCCCATATGGTGCCAAGAAAGCAACAACGCCGTCGTCTTCTGAGACCTGGTTAAGGAGGGCTTTGTGTATGCTAATCATCATTGCTGTTCTCCTCTTCGCTCGTACATGCCATCAACTAAATAGCACAAATTCAGAGGACTGTACCTGAAAAGAAAGAGCCTGTCAGTAAAGGAACGACGCTAATGAATACAGAAACACGCTACCTGGCAGCCACTGGAGATCTGGGTGCTGCACACAAATCCGAGCGATCAAAACAGTAGACTAAGGTTCTTTGTTAGCTAGCTTCTTGTATTATGTTGAAAACTGATAGAAGCCGGGTTTACAACCTACTCGATTACTTCAGCTACACTGTATGAAGCACCGGACAGTAAGTCAAACAGTTCTGCTGCTGCCCACGTAAAATTCCATCGTGCTTGCAAGTGGGGGATGGAAAACTATTACCCTCCTCTATGATGGTGGGTTATCTGCGCCTACGTCATATTTATCGACCAGGACTTGGTGGACGGCATTGGAGCTCGGGAGGCGAGGCTTTCGTTGTTCTTTGACACATGAAATAATGACGATAGGTATCTGAGAAGGACAAAACGGCAGCAAGGTGAACAGTCGACTTGGCTATGCCATCATGGGAAAGTTGTGGGTCGCGATATACCACATCTGATGGCAATGAAACACTTGGAGTGCTTTTTACGTAACCCAAAATGACGTGAGCGTGACTGACTATGACAAAACGCGCTTTCCGTTATGGTCCCCAGGGCCAAACGCGTCGCTCATTGTTTACTCTGTTTTGTGCGTCGTTGTTTGTCGCGTGGATATTGCATAGATGAGGGAAAGACTGTCATTCGTCGAGCTCTTCGAACTCGGTCTACCTACTGTAGCATCTGTCGACAGCCTTGATGTTGAGGAACGATAGGTTTACAATTATATACAGGACACTTATTTAAACAGTCTGCAGTTTTAAGGATGAAACACGGCTCAGGGGCTGAAAGAAAAATCAGCAGGCACGGACCCTGAAGTGTGACCGAGCGGGTCAGGGGGAAGTAGGCGTGTTGTTTGTGTCCATGCGGGATTATTATAATCTATGGATCAAAAGGCAGCCTTTAAAAGGTCACGCACTGATCCCTTTCTCGCGTTTCCCTCCCATCTCGCCAAAAGCGTTGTTTCCGTAGTTAAATACCCCCTGCCACATTCTTTCTTTCTTCCTTCCTACCTTCCACGCCATCATCCAGAGCTGTGCTCGGCCCTCCGCTATAGAAAACCACTTCCATCACTCAACACAGTCACTCTTTCCATCAGCGCACTTTCACTAGCTCACACCGCCACCCCACCCCTTCCACTTTCGCCAAACACCCCATCCACAGCAAATCATAATGAAGCTCGCCCCCAACGCCGTCGCTGCTGCGGCATATCTCGCCCTCTGCACCTCTGTGGTCGCCCGCGTAGACTTTACGCGTCGTGGCCCCGACGGTGCCCTCCTCACTGGCCCCCGATACGTTTTCCATGCCCGTCAGGATGATTCTACAGACTTTGTCGCTAATGCCACCGACGTCAGCGCGACAAGCTTCGCCGAGGAAACCCCCGCCGCAAACTCTGCTATCACTGCCGCAGACTCCACTATCACTGCCGACTCCACTATCATTGCCGCAGACTCCGCTATCACTGCCGCAAGCTCCACTATCACTGCCGCAAACTCCACTATTACTTCCAACTCCACCTCTTACGACAACTCTACCGATGTAGGGGCTGGCTTTAATGGCGCCGACGAGGAAGATTGCGAAGAAGAGGATGGTAGCTCGCTCACCGCGTCCGGCTCATACTCTGCCGTCACCAGCGCTTCTACTGCGGCCGTTAGCCCTGAAGAAGAAGAGGAGGACTGCGAGGAGGAAGATGAGGATGAGGATGGAGCAGACAGCGCTTCTGCGTCTGGTGCATCCGCCGCCATCGCTGCTGCAACTTCCGTCCAGGCGGGGTCTTCTTCTGCCAACCCCGTTGTGGCCTCTCAGGCGGCCTCTACAACAGTTTTGGGTGCCGTTCAGGCTGCCGATGCAACTGGATCTTCTGAATCCTGTGACGGTGTAAGTTTGAATTAGTGAATTTTTGGTGCAAAAACTTATGCGGAAATTAGGCCTCTACTGTCTACGCTACTGTCACTGTAACTCAAACTGTCACCGCTGGTTCTGACGCCACTAGCATTGCTGCTGCCACCCTTGCTGCTGCCGTTACCCCTGCTTCTTCAGCCAACCAGGCTTCATCCACTTCTGCCGCCGCCGACGATGGGTCCAATACTACCACTGGCAGCTCTTCTAGCACTGACGGCGATGATGATGATGAATACGTGAGTGTGTTTCTGCCTGGCCTTTAAGGAACATGTGCTGACTACCGATAGCCCGAGTGCGAGGAGGATGACGAATACGAGGATAACACTTCTGCCGCCGTTGCCTCTTCCCCCACCACTTCGGCTGCCGCTAGTACTTCTACCGGCGGATCCTCTGCCGTTACTAGCGGGCAAGACGACGAGGAGGAAGAGGACTGTGAAGATTACGAAGAGGAAGAGGACGACGCCGTCTCTAGCGCGTAAGTGAGCTCTTTTGCTATCTACGTACAGGCGCTGAACAGGGAAAAGGACTTTTAGCCAGAGCTCTACTGCCATTTACTCTGCTACCGCGACCGACCCTGCCGTTGCCGTCCAGACCGATTCAGCCTCCGATCTGACTGCCAACGCCAGCTCTTCAGCTAGCGAGTCTTTGTCCGCTTCTGAGACTGCCTTGCCCAGCCTCGCTCAGCTCATGGCCAATACCACGGCTACGGCTACCGATTCTATCTCTGCCGACGCCACTACATTTGAGTCCACCGCGCAGGAGACTGCCTCCTACTCTTCTTTCTCCGAGTCTGCCTCTGTTTCTGAGGTGATTGCTCCTTCAGCAGTCTCTGATTACGACTCGGCTGCCGCTTCAGAGTCCTCTTCTATCTACTCTTCCGCCGCCCAAGAGAGTGCCTCTCCCACCCCTGCTGTATCTTCTGCAGACGACGAGCAGGTCGCCTCTTCCAGCGTCAGTGCTGATGACGAGACTCCCGTCACTGTGACTGCCGAAGATGCCTCTGCTACTGCGTTCCGCAAGCGCCGAATCACGTACTGGGGTTAAAATATAGAAAACTTGTGACCATTTTGTTTTGATTACTATTTTTTTTTTTCATGTTATATTACGCCTATAAAGGGTGCTAGTCGCTCTATGACGTGCCACGTAGTACCGAATTGCCGACGCCTACAGATACCAAAGTATTGATTGCTACGATCTTGGGACGTTCGGAACCTGTCATGTTATTTATCCTCTTGTTTGAACTGTTTACACTTTTCTTTTTTTTCTTTATTGGCTCTATCAGATTGACATATACAACTGCATATACACGATACCGATGCGATTTAGCCACAAGTTGCTCGACATCCGTCTACGGCTTGAAATATGTTTTGTCAGCGAATGTGATTGGTATAGAAAGGCGGTGCGATATGACCTACTTCCGCCCCCTCGCAGATCACCCATTGTCATGAATCCTCGGCCACCACCACCGCCACCTCCACTCCCGCCCCCACCGCCACCGCCTCCCCATCCACCTCCCGGACCGCTTCCACCACCGCCTGGCGCACCTGGTCGCCCTGTCCCTGTTGATTTAGGTCGAGCTGTAGGATCGGTCCATGATGCCGGGTTGACGATTGGCTAGACAAACGATCGTCATTGGTCTTCTTTTTTTTGCCTCCCATTTCGTCCCGTATCACACATGTAATGAAAGATGTGTATTTGGACGTTTTTGCTTTGACTTACGCTGACGAGTGTCTCGAAAAAGAGGTAAGCCAGAGTGGCAAAGTCTGATATTTTGATGGATATCTTGTGCGTAAGAGGTTGGGCACCAAGTGTGCCGGAGGAGGATATATATGGTTTTGAATTGGACATGTCTTGGGGAGCGGTTGTCGACTTGCACCTGGGATGAATGGATGTAGAAGTGTAGAAGTGTAAAAGTGTAGAAGAAAAGGGAAATGGGTTTGCGTGTGTGAGGATGGGATTTGTGGAGGCGTGGCGGCGTGGAGGCGGGGGAAGTGGAATTGGAATTAGCCGCTGGGGGTCAGCTTCTGATTATGTCGCGGACGCGTGTGAACGATCAGAGGGGAACAAAACAACAACAACAACAACAACAACAACAACAACAACTCTTGTTCCCTCACTGATACACCTCTCCAGCACATCTCCCAGCCTGCGCTTCAACGAATCATATCCTGTTGTTCATTGCGTATCCACATCCGTGCGCGCAAATAGCACGAGGGATCGCCAACATTCTACACCCATTCTTTATCTCGTCTAGCGACCCAACACATCTTTTGAAATACTTGCTCCATCTACCCGCCTGGCGTGCGTTTGAACCACTGTCGAGTTTGGAGGTCCTTTCCCGAATTGCGGTCAAGTAGGGGAAAAAAAGGAATATCGGGCCCCAGTACATTATCGGAGAGGAGACTGCTGGTTGTCAACTTGTCTTCTGTCCAAGAGATTTCTGTCCAAGAGATTTAGATTTAAGATGGCGCCTAAACCGGTAAGCAAACAGGGATATTGATCAAACAGGCGAACCAAGAACTGATCATATGGTGTAGTTGAATAGAAAGCTTGTGGTGTTGGGAGATGGTGCTTGTGGAAAGGTATGTTTCGGAGCGATTGTGTATGAGAATGGGGCGGATGACTTTTTATTTTTTCGCTTTAGACATCACTATTGACGGTATTCACCAAAGGTGTGTGCTCTGTCTTTTGTTTCTCACAAGAGTACTCGTACTGACGGATTGAGTACTCGTACTGACGGATTGATAGGATATTTTCCAACCACATAGTATGTCGCTTCCATCCTCATTGATCCCAATCGAGGAAAATCCCGTCAAAAGGCGTCTTATGCGTTTACAGTGAACCTACGGTGTTTGAGAATTATGTGGAGATGATCCAGGTGGACGATCAGGTGGTAGAGCTCAGCCTGTGGGATACGGCCGGTACGTCTTTGCACCCCCGTTGCAATAACCTGTTGAATGAAATCTCCGCAGAGGGATGCATAGATCACTGATAGGTTGTATCACAGGCCAGGAAGACTTTGACCGGTTACGTTCGCTTTCATATGCCGATACACATGTGGTCATGATTTGTTTCTCTGCAAGTGAAACTATTATACTTTTCAACCGATGAATGCTAACGATGTGTGTTAGGTCGATTCGCCAGTGTCATTAGAAAATACGGAATCAAAGGCAAGTCGTTTGACCTATATGACCAAAAACACTGACGATGACTATATCAGTGGATTCACGAAGTCAATCAATTTTGTCCAGGAGTCAAGGTAATCCTTATCGGTAAGTGGAAGCGTTTTATGCCGGAGCGCGGAGAAGAAAATGAATATCCATGCGAGACGTTGACAATGAGAACCGTCCAGCGCTCAAGTGCGATCTCCGGGAGGACCCTGGGGTGAAAGAAAGGCTTGGCCGACGTTCGTTGCATCCTGTGACATATGACGAGGGGCTCGCAACCGCCCGAGCTATCCGTGCGAGCCGGTATCTAGGTGGGTTTCTCGTTATCTCCCAGTAAGAAGGGGCAGGTAATCGGAAAATGAGATGACGACGGCTGATGTCCTGAGCAGAGTGCTCGGCCAAGCATAATCGGGGGGTGCAGGAGGCAGTTTACGAGGCAGCGCGGGTGGCGGTCGGGAGCCGGGCAAGGGGAGGCGGTTCTGGGGGACGGAGGGGCGACGGCTGGAAGGAGAAGTGTATCATCTTGTAGTTCTGCTAGTAAATAACGGGCTTTTTTAATATAGCGGTGTATAATGTTTGTGTGCGGTGCGTGCCGACTGTGCCGAGTGCCGAGCACTGCGGGGTGCGGTTTGGTAATTGAATTATGCATGGCGAGCCATTTTGACCTCTTGCGAGTTGGGCGTGCAGCAAGGAGTCGTACGCCTGGCAGATTCCTCACACAGCGCCGGTCGCCTCTCGCCGGATTGTCGCCCAGCGCTGCCCAGCAGCAGCGACTGTCGCCCGCGAGTGACTAACCCGCAGCGTTCTCTTCGCCGCAGCGCGCCCGCCGGCATTCCCACGCCTCACACGACCGCCCACACGACCTGCGTCCATCCTCTTTTGCATCTTCTCGCCGCTCTCGCTGCTCTCGCCGCTCTCGACGTCTCGACGCCGCTCCCAACGCCCGTCCGAACATGCCGCCGACCGCGCTGCCCCCGCTGCGCCCGCCAGCCCAGCCGTACGACTCGTACTCCTCCTCGCTCAGCCCCAGCTCGCCGCGCTTCCACCCTGCATCCGCCCCGCACGGCCGCCGCGCGCCGTCGCCGTCCCGCCTCGAGAGCCTCCTCGACGCCCCGCACGCGCCCGCCCGCTCCCCCTCCCGCAAAATCCGCAGCGCCCTCTCCCGCCACATCCGCCCCCACCTCACCCCCCGCACGCTCACCCCCCTCCTCCTCTGGACGCTCGCCCTCTGGCTCGTGCACCATTTCCTCTTCCCCTTCTCCTCCCCCCTCGCCGCGCTCTCCAGGCCCAAGGCGGAGCAGCACTTTCTCTCCACCACATTCCCGCCCCCGCCACAGCGCCTCGGCGACGACCGTCTCGACTCGGTCGACCCCCGCTGGCGGGCATTCCATCCGCTGCCGCCGCCCGAGCCCCCCTTCCCCCGCCTCAGGCCGACTCGCTTCCTTCCGCCCCAGTGCTTGGAACAGTGGTTTGCAGACGGGGAGACGCTTTGCGGCGCAAAGGAGATGGGCGAGGAAGAGACCCTCGATGCGACGTGGCTCTGGGTGAATGGGTCCGATCATCGTTGGAGAGACAGTATGGCGGAATGGAGAGAAAAAGAAAATGTCAACTCGCCAGAGCGCCATTTCCGGTGAGTCGAGCAGCCTGCCTGGTGTCGTCTGCAAACACTGACCCGTCCCAGCGAGCAAAACGAGCTGGTCCACTCGATGAGGTCTGTCCTCGACGCCCTCCCCGGCCACCTGCGCACCTTTCACCTCATCCTTGCCGACTACCCCTTCAACTACCCCGAAGATTTGGACCTCGTTCCCCCTTCGATCATTCCTGATCTGGAAGTGGCCGCTTCAAAGGGCGGCCAGGGCAGGCGTCACCCGCGAGAGCTTGCCCGAGCTCCTGCGTCCGTCTCCAACCTGACGGAGCGACTCACTCCAGAATCCATCTCCCCCTCCCTGGCCCGCCACCTCCAATCTGAATGGCGTATCCTCCAAACACCCACCTGGCTCGATTTCTCCCGTCGTGACCCGTCCGACCCTTCGCACCCGTTCCACCCTTACTCGGTCAGCAAAGCGGGCGAAATGAGACAGCATTATGCCGAGGCGTCGTATCCCACCTTGAGATACGCCTCGCACTGGGAAGTTTTCCATATCCCTTCAGTTGATCGGGATGGCCGCGAGGAGCTTATGGGAGAACGGGAATGGAGGGAAAATGAGTGGAAGAAGAAGGCGTTGCCGAGCTTCAACTCGATGGCGATTGAGAGTAGGATCGGGTGGTTGCCCGGATTGGTAGGTCAAGCGGATTACATTCGAATCGCACTGATGAGCCTATAGGCCGACGCCATCATCGCATTGAACGACGATTTTTTCTTGCTCCGCCCGCACGCCGTCTCCGACTTTCACTCTCCCCTCTACGGCTCCGTCATCCGATTCGAGCACAGCGTAAGTCGAGCTTTTCTCACCAAACTATCCATCTTGTAGTATAACCAACTTACATGGCTGTAGTATAACCAACAAGTCAAGCCCGACGTCGAGAAGAACCATATCAACGATCCCGGAGAGATGGGCGGTCTCTACCACGCCAATGCCCTCCTCTCTCGACGATTCCCCCATCGCCTCCGACCGTACTTTGCCCACGTGCCCAAGGTCATCACCCGCGGTCTCCATCACGAGGCGAGCTTGATGTTCCAGGAAGCCTTGACGTTGAGCAGCACGAGAAAGTTTAGGGAAATGAAGATTGGGGAGGGTGATGTGCAGATGCAGTGGCTGCTCACTTCCCTCCGCGTCGAGAGATGGCGAGAAGCTCTCCTCTGGACGTGGGTCGTGGCCAACATGGGCACCCTCAGCGGATCCCACGACCGCTGGGACAGTGATACCCGTAGTGCCATCAAGCATTTGTTCGGCTTTACAGAAGATGATGATGATGTGGTCAAGATTGAGGTGCATAGAGGGGAAAGGTGGACGCTGGAGCCGGGAAGGATGCAAAAGGTGTTTCACCAGGCTGGGTGGGAAGCACCAAAGGCAACAGAATTCCTTTTCTGCAAGTTCTCTTTTCTTTGTCCCTGTACCTCTGTGCTTACTTGGCGATAGCCTCGATGGACGGTATTATGCCCCCTTTGCTCAGGAGCGGTGAAGACCCTTCTCAAAACGACCGGTACGTTTCTATTTTCCAATATTTCGTCACAGCTTGAAATCTGACATCATCACAACAGATGCATAATCGATCTCAACCGATGCTTTGGCGTTTTCTGGACTCGACAGGAAGACGTCTTGTCGGCCGATATGATGAAGCGTTTGACTTTCCAGTACCCCGAATGTGGTGACTGCAGTAAGTCTCTTCTTTTTTCTACGTGATCCCATTCTAACTATCACCCCAGTGATCATGGCGCTCGTGACAGCGTCCGGCACCCTTGGCCTCAACGCCTTCTTCCCTCCTAAAGAAACAACCATCACCGCCCCCGAACTCGGTCCCGGCGACGCTTACCCGAAATACCTGCCTCCGCCCCACCTTCCCCTCACGCCGACATGGCATGAAGCCGATTACTCGCTTTCGAATATCTTGTCCACGACCGCTCTCCCGGGGGAGCAGGTCGATATTCGACAGTACTGTATGAGGCTCCTTTCTCGTTATTTGTATCTTGATGGTGAGTCCCCCATGTCCTCCATTCTTGAAGACTTTTTTTTTAAAAAAAAAAGAGGGACTGACCAAAAAATTTGATTTTAGCCAAATCCGTGTCTCATTTCCACATGATGAAATCTGCCGAACACGCCAAAAGAGTTTTCAAGATGATTCAAGACAATCCCAAGGTATCAATATTGGGTATGAACGATGATATCGAGTCCGATTATGATGAAGTCAAACGCCTAATGAATGAGTGGTTCGAGATGAGGTGGCCGAGAAAGGCGGTATGGGAAAGAGATTGGGATCCTGTAAAAGACAGATATCATGACTAGACATAGAGCGTAGGAGATGGAAGAGAGTGCAGAAAAGTGTACTTTCTTCGTGATCAATTAATTACCCACCATTTATCATTAGCTATCTGAGCTGGACTCGTGGCATCATCATCCAATGCATTGGGCATTGTACATTTCTTTTTCACCACAATATATAGTTGGTGTAATTCCAAAAAGGTTGATAAACCGAATGCATGGATATAGAGCAACTTTACCACAGGTATAGAAAAGAGGTACAGATCAAAAACTTGCATGGCGGGGGTAAAAGTGATATGATAACGTGAAACAGTCATTTTTCCAGGCATCGAGCGTGGCGTCATGTCAAAGAGAAGAGAAATGAGAAAACAGATAGAATACAGTTCTTGATATATGTAGTAACCACTTGTGAGAAACACTTAACAACTCGCGAGGTTGACTTGAAGCAAAGGGTCAATTACGCCCACTGCTATGCGAGAAAAAGGATACTCACAGTAAGTACCCAAGGTGTAGCCACTCTTGTTCTGCATCCACCCATTACAGAATTGATGAATATAATCAAGATTGTTCTGCGCACTGCACTGGCCCAGGCTAGCAGCAGCAGTACCAGCAGCATAGGTCAAGCCAGAATACCAGCCGTTGTAAGAACCGATGGCCAAAAGCACATTGCCGCCGTTAGAGCTGATGAGGCCGGAGAAGAGCTCGGCAGCGCGTTGAATGTTAAAGTCGACGTCGTAACAGCTGAGGAAAAAATGTTTAAAAGGCTGAACAATGTAAATACAGAGATTGACTCACTCTCCGTTGGGAGCACCACTACAGTTTTCGGAAGCGAGTTGCATGAGACCAGCCTCACCGTTACCGCCGGTAGCGGAAGGGTTGCACGTGGATTCTTGCATAGCGAAAGAGGCGAGCATAATGCCCTTGACTATTAAAAGTGCTCAATTCGGATCATATTCTGTGGAGAGAATGTGACTCACGGCCATACTGTTCAGCGTATTGATTGAACAAATCGACATAGTCGGCGCAAGGAGAGAAGACACCGTCGGTAGTAAGTTCGGCCGCGATGAGTTCATCGACAGTGACCGTAGGAGGAGTCCAGCCGGCACCGTCGAGACCACAGTTGAGCCAGTCTTCGGAACCATTAGGGCTGTCCGAGTCAGAGTTGGAATAGCCACAGGTACTACGTGTCAACAAGTTAGCAAACCCGATTATAAATGGATGACAAAGTCTAAAAATAGACCTACGCGTCAGTGATGGTAAGAAGGCCGGAGCTGGAAGACCCAGAGCTAGAGTCGCTGCCGGAAGAGGTGGTAGGCTGGGTCCAGGCAGAAGAGGAAGTCGCGCTGGAAGACCAGCTGTCGGCAGTGGTGCTCTCAGACCAGTCGTCGGAAGACGAGGTAACCTTTCAGCGGTGTCAGTACGGAGGACAAAGACAAAGGTGGAATGGGCCAAAGGAAAGTTACGTACCTGGGGAGCCCAGGCTTGCTCATTGCTCAAAGTGGCCGCGACGGGAGTGGCGGCAGCAACATAAGAGGAAGAAGAAGAGTCGTCAGACCAGGCAGCGCTAGAGGATGCAGGCTCGCCGTCAGAAGAAGAGGACAGGGTCTGGACGGCAGCAGCGTCACCGTAGGATGCAGATGTGGAGTACGAGGAGCCGCGCGTTCGGCAGGTCTGGCCGCGCTTCTTGACGCTCTTCTTGATGAGCTTCTTGGCATCTGCGTGGCCAGCGTTTGACCTGGGCGGGAGCTGAGCCATGGCGACGTGGGGATGCTTGTTCTCGATGTCGCGGCGATGGTGAAGGACCCGCCTGTGGCGAAGATGGGGGGGCTGGTTGGAGTGGGCGGCGGCCGCCTGGGTTGTGAGCGTGAGAAGGGGGAGGAGGGCGGTGATGAGTGGGAGGGAGTTGGCGAACATGTTAGTGGATGGAGCGTCGATGGCGGAAAGAAAGTGGTGCTAAAGAGTGACTGTAGTTTGTGTGTGAGTAAGCGGGCGTGCAAGAAAGAGGGAAAGGAGAAAGAGAAAGGACAGCCGCCTGGTTTTGATGGTGATGGGGCGGGCAGATGACACAGGGCAGAAAGGAGGCCAGTAGTGCGGCCGCTGGTTCAACCTGAAACACATTACAAAATATACTCCCGCACATTACACCTCTTCTGACCCGCATTACAAAAGTCACTCGCCAAGCAATACAAACACCCAGGAACACAGGGTGGAAACTCAGTCGCGTCACCGCTAGTGCCATTTATTTTGACGTAATCCCCGCGCAGCTGAACAGCTTTTTCGGCCAGGATGCAAACAACCCACTGTCCCCTCAGTCCGGCAACGCTCCTGCCAGGCCAACCCGCTGCTGATACCGCCAAACATGGGGGGCTTCTTGCATGGCAAGGCAACATTCTGTGGCAACCCGCAGCATCACCACCACCAACGCCAAAGCCAAGCGCGTCTTCCTCGCCCTGCAGGTTAACCGGAGCCCACGCGTTTCGGGTTCCTGCAACTCAAACTCCTGACTGACGTGTATCCTTTCTTGTCTTTTTTGGACCCCAGCGGTCATTTATATCTCCCACCACGTGCAGCGGAAAGCCGAAGACTGCCAAGGGACGGCACGAGCTGTTCATTTTACAGCAACACTTCTTGCATGCACAATGCCATGGTATATGGTTTGAACTGTATCTTGGACTGCAACCTGAGGCTTAGTATTCACTTTATCAATTGGAGACCGACCGCGTGCATTTATAGAAACATGTTTTTCATTTCTTCTACTTATAGACAACTGCATACAATAAATTTCCAAGACAATTCAGAGACAGAGAAGGAAAACGAAGATGTGGCAAATGATTAGGTAATAAGATAGATAGGCCAAAGCAAAGACAGACTGGAAACAGAAGGCAAGACCCATTTATTACTGCCCAGCTTCTCTCCACTGTTCTCCACTCGTGACTTTTTCTGATCGGTATTTTATTATTTATTTTGGCTTTACGCCTTTTCACAGTCTTTTGACCGTTGTCGAATCTATGCACTAGCAGTCACAGAGGCAGACTCGAGGTCCACCCCTTGAGAGCTCGTCTCAATGTCGCCGGCCTTCTCATCGAGTCCGTGGAGAGGTTTGGAAATGGACGGCACGACGTACTGCCTCTTCTCGATACCGCCCTGCCAGGCAAGGTGAGTCGACCCCATCAGGAAGGTGTCGACTTCAGCAGCGGCTTGTCGGCCCTCGCGGATACCCCAGACAACGAGGGACTGGCCTCGGTGACAATCGCCAGCAGCAAAGACGCCTGGAACGTTGGTAGAATAGCTCTATAGATAAATTAGCTCATGCAGTATGGCAAGGAAAAATAAAAATGGCGCACGTTGGGAGCAGTCTTGATGTTCGTTCGAGGGTCAGTCTCGACACCAAGAGCCTTGAGGCACTCTTGTTGAGGACCGAGGAAACCAAGCGCAAGCAACACAAGCTGGGCGGGGTAGAACTGCACGACGTGTCAGATAGGTTTTCGATACTAGAAACATCAACGAAGACTGACTTTCTCTGATCCAACAGCCTCCTCCATCTTCCACTGACCATTCTGCTTAGTCCACTCGACTTGCACAGTGTCCAGACCCTTCAATTTACCCTCATCATCGAGGACAAACTTCTTGGTGGCCATGCAGTACTTTCTCGGATCGTGGCCAAAGTGAGCCTGGACTTCGGCGTGTCCGTAGTCGGTGCGGAAGGAGCGGTTGAACATGGGCCAAGGGTTATCAGGTGCACGACTCTTTGGGGGTTCAGGAAGGAGCTCAAAGTTGACAATGGATTTGGCACCGTGTCGCATAGATGTGCCGATACAGTCGTTACCTATCGGTACGGATCAGTTGCAGCCAATACCGATCGAAAAGTTTTTTGGCGACTTACCAGTATCACCACCACCAATAACGATGACATCCTTGCCTTGGGCAGAGATAAAGCCAGGAGCATCATCACCAAACGCCTTGACCTTGGTGTTCGGAGTAAGAAAGTCCATAGCAAAGTGGATACCATCAACCTCTCGGTGGGGGAGCTTGAGATCCCTAGGCCATGTGGCACCTGTAGCAACAATAACCGCATCGTTCTCAGCCTTGATGTTGAGAGGATCATACTGAGAGTCAACGCCGACGTGTGCATTGGTGATGAACGTGACACCCTCGGCAGCCATCAGGTCAACACGACGCTGAACAACGCCCTTGTCAAGCTTCATGTTGGGGATACCATACATGAGCAAACCGCCAACCCTGTCTTGCCTCTCGTAAACGGTCACAATGTGTCCGGCCTTGTTAAGTTGGTCGGCAGCGGCCAGGCCGGCAGGACCAGAACCAATGACAGCCACGCGCTTGCCAGTTCGGTGCTCTGGAGGGTTGGGAGTCATCCATCCCATCTCAAAGCCCTTGTCGATGATCGCGCACTCAATAGACTTGATACCGACAGGAGCTTCGTTGATACCCAGCACACAAGCACTCTCGCACGGAGCAGGGCAGACGCGGCCAGTAAACTCGGGAAAGTTGTTTGTCTTGAGCAATCGGTTGAGCGCGTCCAGCCACCGACCCTCAAATATCATAGTGTTCCACTTGGGGATGACGTTGGCGATGGGGCAACCTGTATCAGATTGGCAAAAGGGGATACCACAATCCATACATCGAGCGGACTGGTATTTGAGCTCGCTGGGCTTCAGTCGAGTAGAAATCTCTTTCCAGTCCTTGACCCTCTTTCGCGGAGGTCGGTAAGCCTCATTGAGTCGCTTGTACTTCATGAAGCCTCGGACCTTGTCGACCTTGGCAAGGCGCTCCTTGGTAGCAGTCTCGTCAACCATTGCGTCTTCGACATCGACAATCTGAGGCTCTTGCGGCTTATGCTTGGGAGAGCCTTCAGGAGAGATGAGGGCAGACGTGGACACGGTGAGGGCGTTGGCGTCTCGGGGGAGGACGGGGTCGTAGCCAGTGGCAACGAGATCGACTTGGGAGGCAGTCTGGGAAGGAATGAGATCAATAACAGACTGTCGCTTCTTCTCCTCGGCAGCTCGTTGAGCCTCCTGCTCGATGACTCGCTTGTAGTCAAGAGGCATGACACGGACAAACATGGGGAGAAGATGGTGGAAATTGCGAAGTACTCGATCGGCGATTTCAGAGCCAGTGTAATGTCGGTGATCCTCGATAAGGCTTCGGAGCTCGGCAACTTCCTGAGGATCGCTGACAGGGCCAAGTTCGATGGTACTCATGTTGACCTTGGGAGCGAAGCTGTGGGCCATGTCTAGAACGTACGCAATACCACCAGACATACCAGCAGCAAAGTTTCGACCGGTAAGACCGAGAACCACCACACGACCACCAGTCATGTACTCGCACCCGTGGTCACCAGTGCCCTCAACAACAAGAGTAGCCCCAGAGTTACGAACGGCAAATCGCTCAGCAGCAATACCTCGAACAAAGGCTTGACCGGAAGTAGCTCCGAAGAAGCAGACGTTACCGATGATGATATTCTCCTCAGCCTTGAATGGAGAAGACTTGGGAGGATAAACGACAAGTCTACCTCCAGAAAGACCCTTGCCAACATAATCGTTGGCGTCACCTTCAAGTTCAATGGTGATACCGGGAGCAAGGAAAGCACCGAGAGACTGACCCGCAGAACCCTTCATATTGATGTGGATAGTGTCACGGGGAAGACCCTCCTCACCATACCGCTTAGAAACGTGGTAAGAAAGGGTTGTCCCGAGAGCTCGGTCAGTGTTGACGACGTCGCAGTCAATGGTGACAGGCAACCCTTTTTGGAGGGCAGGCTCAGCTTCGTCAATGAACTTGTTGTCAAGTCGTACATAGAGTTTGTGGTCCTGGGCCCTGACTCGGTAAGTAGCCACATCGTTACGGAGGAGCTGGGCAGGTTTGAGGATGTGAGACAAGTCGAGGTGGGCAGTCTTGGGAGTTCGAAGAGAATCATCGACAGTGAGCATGTCGGCACGACCGACCATTTCGTTGATGGTTCGGAAACCAAGTTTGGCCATAATTTGTCGAAGTTCCTCAATAACATAGTAGAAGAAGTTGATGACCTGCTCGGGCTGGCCGGCAAATTTGGCTCGGAGAGCTGGGTCTTGGGTGGCGATACCAACAGGACAAGTGTTTCTAATGGTTGTTAGTTTTGCTGCCGTTTTCAAACTAGAACACTCACTTGTGACAAGCTTTCATCATAATACAGCCCATAGCGATCAATGGCGTGGTAGCGAAACCCCACTCCTCGGCACCCAGCAAGGTCGCAATAGCGATATCCCTACCAGTCCTGATCTGACCGTCGGTCTGAACAGTCACTCGGCCTCGCAAGTTGTTCAACACCAAAGTTTGGTGAGTCTCGGCAAGACCCAGCTCCCAAGGAAGACCGGCGTACTTGATGGATGTCCATTTGGCAGCACCGGTACCACCGTCGTGACCAGAAATGGTAATGTGATCGGCCTTGGCCTTGACTACACCGCTGGCAACGATGCCAACACCAACTTCCGACACAAGCTTGACCGAGACTCGAGCACGGGGATTGGCAGCTTTGAGATCATAAATGAGCTGCTTAAGGTCCTCGATAGAATAGATATCGTGGTGAGGAGGAGGAGAGACAAGAGTCACACCAGGAGTAGAGTGTCGAGTTCGACCGATAGAAGCCGACACCTTGTGACCGGGAAGCTCACCACCCTCACCAGGCTTAGCACCTTGAGCCATCTTGATCTGAAGTTCATCAGAGTCGGCGAGGTAGTTGGAAGTGACGCCGAATCGACCGGAAGCGACTTGCTTTATAGCAGATCGTCGAGAGTCCCATACAGGCTTGAGCTCCATCGCATGGGTGAAGGGCTGGCCGTTGAGTTCGGCCCCGGGACCGGGGATGGGAATGCTACGCTCAGCGTCTTCACCTCCTTCACCAGTGTTGGATTTTCCACCGAGACGGTTCATAGCGAGAGCCAAAGCAGTGTGAGCCTCCATGGAGATGGAACCGTAGGACATGGCACCAGTGACACATCGTCGGACGATCTCATTCCAAGGTTCAACCTGCTCAATCGGAACTGGGGTAGCGTTCTCAAAATTGAACTCAAGAAGACCACGGAGGGTACCTCGCTTGATAGACTCTCGAGAGTTCTTGGAGTAAGTGTCGTACGCCGCTTGGTTCTTCTGTCGAACGGCGTCTTGAAGCTGGGCGATGGAAACGGGGTCGTTGACACGCATCTCGGAACCTTGACGGTAGTGGTACTCTCCGCTTTCGGGCTATTCATCATCAGCACGGCACTCTGCAATTTGATTCAGAAAACTTACCATGCCGGGGACCATGACCGCGTCTCGGGTGGGCCAAGCCCTCTCGTGGAACTCAAAAGCATCCATCGCAAGAAGCTCATAGGTGGCACCTTGCACCCTAGAGGCAGTACCAACAAAGCAATCCCCAACAACCTCCTCGTGAAGACCGAGAATCTCAAAGAGCTGAGCGCCCTTGTAAGAAGCAAGTGTTGAAACACCCATCTTGGAGAGGACCTTGAGGATACCTTCGTCCGTAGCCTTCATGTAGTTGGCAACGAGTTTCTCGACACTTTGAGATTCCTTGACCCTGTAGCTCAATGAGCGAAAGTCGTATCATGCGAACGATAAACTTACAAACCCTCCCTGCCCACCTTGTAAATCATCTCCATGATTAACCACGGGCAGATTGCATCCGCACCGTAACCGATCAAAACACACATATGGTGCACTTCTCTAGCCTCACCGGTTTCTACCATGAGCGCCACCTTAGATCTCTTCCTCTCCTTGACGAGGAAGTGGTGGGCACCGCCCACGGCAAGGATAGCAGAAAGGGGCACTCTGTCGGGGCTTGTAGCTCGGTCAGAGAGAATGACGGACTTGAATCCGGCATCGACAGCGTTAATAACCTCCTGGCGGACTCTGTCAAGAGCGTTTCGGTATCCAGGAAGACCCTCACGCTTGTCAAATGTAATATCAATAGTGATGGAAGGCCAGCCAGAATTGGCGAGCTTCATGTGCTTCACAGAATTCATCTCCTGAATGGTAAGGATAGGGCTCTTGAGGTGCAATCGGTGGAGCTGAGAAGGCTTGATTTCGAGGAGGTTGCCCTCGTTGCCGACCATGGTCTCTAAGGACATAACGATAGACTCTCGGATGGGGTCGATAGGGGGGTTGGTGACCTGGGCGAAGAGCTGCCTGAAATAATCGTAGACCGTTCGAGGAGTAGTAGACATGCAAGCAAGAGCAGCGTCGTTACCCATAGAACCAAGCGCTTCGTGACCCTCATGTACCATGGGCAGCATGAGCATGTTTAGCTGCTCAATGGTATAGCCAAAGGCGAGAAGTTTAGGGTCGGTGCTAAGTGGAACCTCGTCGAGAGATACATCAATGTTCTCAAATCGCTGGACTCGACGGACAACCTCAGGGAGGCGAAGGACTTGAGACTCAACCCAAGCAGCGAAAGGCTGTCGCTTGGCAGTGGTGAGTTTGAGCTCACGATCGTCGACAATACGACCCTCCTTGGTGTCGACGAGGAGCATCCTACCAGGCTTGAGACGACCCTTCTGAATGATCTTCTCAGGTTCAATGGTAATAGTACCGACTTCAGATGCACAGACCATGATGTCATCCGAGGTGACGACGAATCGACAGGGTCGAAGGCCGTTTCGGTCGAGGTTGGCACCGCAGTATCGACCGTCAGAGAAGGTGAAGAGAGCGGGACCATCCCAAGGCTCCATCAAAGAACCTGCCCAAGCGTAAAACGCCTTCTTCTCCGGTTCCATGAGGTCATTATTCTGCCAAGCCTCGGGAATGAGCATCATGACAGCCTCAGGGAGGGTCATGACACCGTTCACAACGAGCAACTCAAGAACGTTGTCAAACGCTGCGGAGTCGGAACCGCCGCTCTCGACGATGGGGTAAAGGAGCTCAAGGTCATCACCGAACCTGTCAGACCTGAGGTTACCCTCCCTCGCGCGCATCCAGTTCTTGTTACCTCGGACAGTGTTGATCTCACCGTTGTGAGCGGCCCATCGCATAGGCTGGGCCCGGTCCCAGGAAGGGAAAGTGTTGGTGGAAAAACGAGAATGAACAAGGGCAAAATGAGAAGCGTAGAGAGCGTGGTTAAGATCGTGGTAGTAGTTATAGACCTGGATGGGGGAGAGTTGACCTTTATAGACAATGTTTGAGGTGGTAAGAGAGCAAACATAGAAGCCGTTCTTGAGGCCACTGCTGAATGCTTTAGTTATGATTCTGAAGCATCAAAGGTGGAATATTACTTACATCTTGTGAGTAGCCTGCTTTCGAAGGATGTATAGCTCCCTCTCAAACTTCCGCTCATCGAAGTTGCCATCCTGGCTGTCCTGTCCGGGGCCATAGTGCTCCTCAAGAACGACGAAAGGCTGGAGAATTTTGGGTTCCTTGCTTTTAGAGGCAGGACCAAGGATGGAGTTGTCGGTGGGGACTTCTCGCCAACCAAGAACTCTCAAACCGAGAGACTTGGCAATTGATTCGAAGGTTCCTTGCTGTTGGGCGTAATCGTCCGTGGAGAAAAAGACATTTCCTACGGCATAGTGACCCTCCCCAGGGAGCTTGGCATCGAAGCAGAAGCTAGCCTCACGAACGAAAAAGTCGTGGGGAATACCAGTCATGACACCAGCGCCGTCACCATCCCGGGCATCCGCACCGGCTACGACAAAAGGTCAGTTGATTCATAGCGGAAAAATGCTTTACTTACTGGCACCTCGGTGGGTCATATTACAGAGAATGTTCCTCGCATCGCTTACAATCTTGTGCGCTGCATGGCCTTTGATGTGACAGATGAACCCGACACCACACATATCACGGTGCGGGTAAATAAAATACGGCTTTCTACGAGTCAGTCGATTGAAATTGAGGGAGCTCGGGCTATCGCACTCACAGGTTAAAGGGAGATTAGAGCGGAGTGATAAGAGAATTGATGCGCTCTGAGAGTGGTAGTGTTTCAGTTGATGTTCCAAAGATCGATGAGACGATCGATTGTAACAGCTGTTATGAGATGGTCGCTGTTCCTAAGAAGAAGAAAAGAGGCAAAAAATGAGGAGTAAAGAGTCAAGAGATGGAAATAGGCCTATCCATATTGGAGCGTAATAAATTGCCGTGTCCTCTTCTTGGTGCTCGTCCCGTCCTGAGCCATCCCGGCCAAGTGCGAGCTTCCGCATGTCAGCCAACGAGAAAGCGCCCAAATGCAACTTTTGATTCCGTCCCTGGAACTTCACGCCCCAATCCATGCTTCTGATTGGCCAGAAGCCATTTGATAAAACAAAGATAAGGGCCCCTTGTGTCTCGGCTTCCGCGGGGCACCGGTTACGTAGGGCCCGCTTTCACCCGACCCCTCAGTAAATAAAGGACTACAAACCAAAAGCTTCTTCATGAATGCTTGGCTTCTACAAATGATCACGGAACGTTCAACCTCTTACAAGTCACAAGGCGCTCAGCCTCTGTAAAGATAGATGTTGGCCTGCTAAATCTTCATTTCTCAAAACATGCGCCAAAGGAATGCAAAATGCAAAGGACTTACCGGTCATCAATCATTAAAAGGCAAGATCAGAGTTCCGGACCTGAATGATCGGCTGGCAAATCTGGGCTCTCTGGTCCAATTTCAGCTGTTCCTCTCCTGCGCTATAATGAGACAGCCCAATTTGCAACAATGGAATGCCTTATTTGTAGCCTCAGTTTACGAAAGTGAATTAGATTAATCTGGGTGCTTATTTATCAAGTGTCTGATGTAATTATCGGAAGTTCATTTCGTTCCTAGAAAGCCCCATTTTACTATCCTCTCGACGGACGGACTTCTCTACTCTTGCGTGCGCCCCCCACCACTAGTCCACACCACACACAAAAGAGACTTCTTCACGCAAATGCAACAACGAATAACGAGGCAAGGTCTGAAAGCCCGCATGCTTCTCCTCCTCTACCTTCCATCTATTCAGTCCCACATCATGCAACCTCCTAAGTAACAATAGCTCTTGCATTTTCATTATCATCGCGCGCGCCAAAGGGGGAATGTGACGAGCGGGATGATCGGACTTATCAGATCCGGTCTCAAACTTCTCTTCTCAACTGTTAGTTCGTCGTTCATCGGTCCACCGACACCGAGGGATCCGAATAAAACTCGGTAAGTCGTAAACGGATGCTACTTTTCCTCCTTTTCTCTATTTTATCCTCTCTTACTCTGAAATGTGCCATAGAAGAGTTGCTTTGTATCCTTTCGCTAACTCTGATACCTCCTGATAGTGTTGTTGAACGATGACTGTACAATTACAACTCGTAAAGAACTTACACTCACATATGTTCATCATCACTTAGCTGAGTAGAAGACGACGCTATTCGGACGACTGAGTTAACCATCGTATTTAAAGTGCGAGAACTGGGTGCAGTTTTTTTTTTTCGCAATATGATTTATAAGAAGATGGAAATAGCACGAACCATATCCACGCGAAGTTTAAATTTAGTTCCAATGCCACAAATTGAAGGCATCATAAAAGGAATCCCATACAGATTTCGGGTGTAGAGAACAGATTTAGGAATCACGAAAGCAGCATGGTTTCTTAACACATGCCTCAATATGCCTAGTAAACGGTATTTGATTTTGAGAGATCATCGCACCAATCCTTACATTCATTCCAAGTGCTAATCAGATATTATGGAGGGGCCTGAGTAGTAAATCCTTCCCAGATTAGATCATCAACCATTTTATCTCAGTGAGCATGCTGGGGCTAATCAGCAGGGAATACTAACAACATCGTTTTCCTCAACGATCACACGTCGGTAACCATTAATATCAAAGTCTTAAAATAATGATTAAATATATGATATCAAGGCATGCTAAAAAAACACACACACAGAGACTTATCCTCCTGGGGCAATAGCTGGGAAAAATTCGCAAATTAAAAGGTACATGAGTTGGAAAATGGACATGCAAGCCTTCCTATCACCATCTATCCTTTTTACCATCCGCAGTATGCTAGAAAGAATTAGTCATAAGGAGAGCCTCAGCATTGTATCCTCCAAGAAGATATCAGTACTGGCGATTTCGTTCCCATTTACGCCACAATAAGAGTCCAAATAACAAAATGCTAAGTCCATGACAAGATAGCCGTATACCCAAATACACCTAGAGAAAACGTACACCTTCTCCAATTTCGTCTTTCCCTTCTATTATTTGTGCTCTACCGCGCTTTACTAAGGTCTCTAGTGCTTTTCGTAATATGGAAATAGGAAGTTCGTGGAACTCTAGAAATGGTGATGTGCCCGTTAGTCAATCGGGAAATAAAATGCAGAAAGTACGAGGCGATAAATAGACTTACCTGTCGTATGTGAAAGATCACCATCCGTGATCTCGTAGAATGTCATGATACTAGAGTTGAGACCATTGTCCATTACCTGCACCACTAGTCAATCAGGACACAGAAGTGCCAGCTACGTTAATCCTTACCCAGTGGTATATTATATCTCCCCATTCCTCGGGTTTTCGCCAGTAAATCAGGTACTGTGAATCTTGCTTGGGTGGGTTGGCAGCTGCTTCACCTGGAACATGCGTCAATCGCGAACCCCTGTGTATAGGTTTAACAAGCAGTTCAGAGGATGCATACCATTCTTGACCATCTCACCCATCAAAGTTTTCAATGAAGGCGGTAACAGCCTCCCTAGAAGATCGTCAGCAACCAGCGTGGTAGTACAAGCTTCAGTCGGCTAAACCATTCACGGTTGATTGTCCGATTTTCGAACACTTCCAGTACATCCTTCCCTGTACTGTCCGTATTCATTTCGAACACCCTTTCATGCCTTGACCAGTCGAGTACCAGCCTCCTCCATAGTTGTAGCTGATGCGCCAATGTTTGAGGATTGGGTTGGAGTCTGTCATAAGAAGTTAACAATCCCTTCAAAGCAGGTTACCGGGTTCTAGGTGGCCTCGCACGCCGAATTTGGGACAAACCACTCCGGAAAGAAAAAGACTTACGTGAAGAAAGGGGGAAAACTCCACATCGCCGGGTACTCAAACCCACTCGCACTCTTGTGTGAGCGTAAAGGTGTAGGCGCCATCTCTCGGCGGGGCTGGCTAGGAAATGTGACGGGTTGGGAGGCCATGGACGTTTGCGTTTGCTCTTGCAACTGCGACAGCTTGACGGGGTGAAGTTATCTCTGATTGAATGCGTGGTAAAGGTTGAAGAAAAGGGACGCTGTGAAATGCAAAGCGTTGAATACTTGACGTGACGAAGAATGCAAGAACACGATTGCGGTCTTGAACTAAAGTGGAGGTGTTGAACTTCTTCCGTCGGCATCTTGTCTGTTAAATAATGGCGCATAGCGCGCCCCTCGCCCTTCTTTCATTATAGCATCATGTACTCGTACATTTGAATTTCAAGCAAGACATAGCCAGCAACTATTCAAGCGGTATAGATCGATTATGCATTGCCCTTAGTACATAGAATGACAGATAAAAAAAAGAGGATCTAAACCATATTCCGACTCGTATATCAACTTTCAACAAAGCAACTGCCTGTATAATCACTAGTCGCCTGTGCCAACTCCAACTCTATCAACTCCTAACGTCAAAACTCCACAATCCTCTCCCCAATCTGCTCCCAATCCCATTTTGCTGCTCTCTTCTAGGCAAAGGCACACCAGACATCACGGGTTCTCCGTCCCACTGACTACCTTCTCGCTTCCCGCCAGAAACTCCATTCGTACCGCCGTGAGACTTTTCACCTTGTTGAGGAGCGCTTCCGTTGGAAGACGCCGCACTCTCACGAGACGCGGCAGCGGCTCGAGTAGCCGGGTTAGGGGATACCGCTGAAACTCTACGGCTCGCGAGAAGGATGTCACGGTTACGTTCAGCCTCCGACTTATCTCTAGGGCGCCCACGGACATCCTCATAAGATCCAGGTCTTTCCCTTTCCCTTTCCCTCTCACGTTTCTCCCTCTCAGCTCGGTCCATTTCCCTTTCCTGCTCAAGCCTCTGAATTTCCTTCTGTCTCTGTCTTTCTCTCTCCTCAAACTCCCAATCGTCGCTCATCTTGTGGACTGCACCAGGTGGGGGGACGGGGCTGGCATTGGAAGACAAAGATGGCCTGTCGCCAGGTCCAGCTACAGAAGGACCAGAGCTCATCTCAACAGTCAAAGCCATTTTGTTCTCCACCATGTGCAGCATCTTGTCCGTCTTAGCCATCATGGCTTCGAGCCATCGCTTGCCTTCCTTGAGCTGCTCTCGGTGTTCCTGCAACTCCCTGCGGCTCATAGAGTAGTGACCATAGCCAGCCATTGCAGCATTGACACTGGCCGGCGCCGAGCCGGCAGATGCGGCGGCGGACGGTGAGGGATAAAATCGTTCCCGGGGATCAGGAGCAGGCGCGGGTGATGCACGTCGTGGGGGAGAAAGGACATTGGGCTTGGAGGTGGCGCCACCAACAGAAGGAGAAAGGTCGCGACGCATGTGAAGGTTGGAATATCGCGAAGCGTTGAAAGAGTAAGGGGAGCTACCGGCAAGTGGGTCGCGAGTGGTAGGACCGTATACAGAGTAACGGTTAGGTGCACCCTGTTGGGTAGTGGCAGGATAAGGAGATGCTGAGCTCGTGGGGGGCTGGCCTAGACGAGAGCTTGGAAGGTGGGAATTGGAGGGCTGAACAGAGCGAGGGTCGGTGCTGATAAGAGGAGAATGAGAAAATGTCCTGTCCTTGGACCTATTTCGGTCACGGTCCATACTGTGAAGGCCAAGGCTCATAGAAGCACGAGGATCGCGAATGTCACGTGACTCTTCCTCATTCTTTCTCTTAATACCTCGGGGCTCGCTATCAGCCATGTCGACGTCAATGGATGTACGCCTAGATTGAGAAGCAGGCACAGATCCAGCACCGGAGGACTTTTCGGCTCGTTTTTCGGGAGAAGGTCCGCCATTAGCAGCGGGCGCCATCGTGAGAAGTGCTTCTGCAGCAAGCTGATGAGCGATTTGTTCAGGCGTCGCACCAGGAAGGGAAGCGCGTCGATGAGAAGTGTCGACAGTAGGCGAAGGTTCGGGAGGAACAGATGTGTGGCGATAATGGCGATAGTTGAATTGAATGGCACGCAATCGGCGGTCAGTCGAAAGTTTGGAATTGGGAGAAGAAAGACATCTCGTCAGCTCTGTAACTTTTTGAGACGCTGAAACCGAATGGGATTTGGGTATGAAGTGAGGTGGTAAAGGAATGCTGTCAAACATTGTAACAGATCATTACGTGTAGAAGGGGAGGATATGAGATCGAGGTCATGGACGAAGATAGGTTTATGCTCTTCTCATCCATAACTTTCGAACGAGATAAGGACAAAGGACGGTAAAATATGAAAGGAGCATAGAAGAGGATAAAAAGGTGAAACAATGGGAGACATGGCCAACCAGCAGGAGAATGAAAACAAAGGAAGGTAGATGGTGACTTGACTCGACGGATCATTATAATCACAGTCACCACCACATGATATCAATTGCACATCTTATCAGATGAGAAGGCCATGAAACTTTTTCGCAAATGGAAGGATGGTAGGCGATCATATGAAAAGAGGGGGAAAAGCAAGGGAAATCTATGAAGGAAACATGACTCACCCCTTCGCGTTCCCTGGCTTCTCTGTCTTTCTCTTCCTTCTCACGGTCTCGGCCTTCTCGGCCCTCTTGCCACCAAGGCTTCTTCCTTTCGGGAAGATTCAAAGACGAGGTGGAGGCGGAGCTAGGCAAATTCATACCAGCAGGGGTAGAAGGCTTACCGTACCTACCGGCAAGACCATATGCCTCTGGACCTAGAGAATGGTTGATTCGGTGTTCCGAGTGAGGTTGAGAAGCACGGTGACCAAAAGGAGGAGAGGTACGGTGAGCCTTGTCATCAAGAGGCGGTGCCACGTGAGGAGGCGGAGCGGTGACCGTCGGAACGGAAACGGGCGTACTAGCAGGTGAAGGGAGCTCGGCATTTGTGCCACGACCGCCAGTAGAAGTACTACCAACAGCAGGAACACGCTTGCGTCGTTTAATAACAGTCTTTTTCATAGCTACGGGTCGAGGAACACCATGAAGCTTGTGATAAAGACCTGTTAATGACATTAGCTACGTGCTCGCATTTTTTTTTTTCCTTTTTACTTACCGCATGCGTTGCATTGAGGTCGACCCTCTTCATCCCTTCGCCACAAAGGAGTGGTACTTGTCCCACAATTCCTGCAGCTCATTCCAACGGGAGTAGCAGCAAGCCCCGATCCATTACCACCAGGAGCGGCAGGAGTTTCGACGTCGCTATCCGGTGAGAACCTTGTTGGAGTTCCCTTCTCGGAAGTCGGATGCATCAACGGCTGAGTGGTTACGGGAGAAGGGTGAGCCTGTCGTTGATCAGGGCTCTGACGAGGTAAAGCCCTTGGAGCCAAACCGTTACCCATACTGTTCTCCATGAAACGGTCGAAGCCGTAAGGACGATGCTCGCGATCATAAATGTTTCGAACGGGACGTTCAATACCTTCAGACACATTGGGAGGATGTGAAGCTGCGTGGGAATTACTGGCGGAGACCAATCCAGAAGCGATCGAGTTATTGTAGGTTGGGCAACCTTCGCAGCCAGCCTTGCCACCAGCACCATTGCATCTCCCGTCACCAGGACAAGTTCCAGCAGAAGGATGAGCTGACGCCGTGACAGCAGTGGAAGGAGGCGGAGAAGGCAATGGAGATGCGTTGGCAGGGGCGAGGGCTAATCGCTTTCAGCATGGGTGGGACCAAGTGTGCGAATGACTTACGTTTTCTCTTTTTCGCGGATGGCTGACCATCACTACCTTGCTCTTCTTTCTTGTTTTGATGTCTTCTTCTGGCTGCAGCCCTTCTGATCAATTCTTTCTGATCCAGCTCTTCTTCAGAATCAACATGTCCTTGCTGTTGAACTGGCTCCCCATAATCAGACTCCAACTCATCTCTCTCAACATTTGGCGTTTCCATTTCGGCCGCTTCGACCTCCTTATCCGATGTATCAAGTGATTCTCGACGAGGAGGGGGTGAGTCTTCGGCAGCATCTTCGTCGACGCCTCCTCGCTCATTAGAATTGTCGAACCCTACTCTCCACCCGGGACCAAATCGGTTTTCGAATCGACTGCCAATTGAAGGTTCATGCTCGTTGTCCTGAGGCGCGGAGGTATGCGTTTCGGGCATTGTCACCTGAGTGGCAACGTCAGCGAATCGTGCCATGGTATACCAATCACGCTTAAAGGATGGGCAATGTTTTAAACAAAAATAAAAGGGGTGGATGGATGATAGGTGACAAAAGAATATAAGATAAAATCTACAACTCTGCCCCGCCAGCGGGCGAGAGCGGTGCCCACAGCACAACTTAGCAGCCACAAGATAAAAAATGAAAGGATCCCTATGCGAGGGAAAACATTGCCAAAAAAAAATTGAGTAGTACTCACTGGTACTATAAAACGTTTAGGTGGCTTTCACGATGTCGATGGTGTTGCAAAAGAATGTACAGAGCGGGGTGGGATCTGTTGGGGAAGTGTTATCAGTGGGTGTGGAGACGGCGGCGACCTCGATCGAGACAATTTTCGAGAGCGGACAGGACTTGAAACAACGTGGCCGTGGCTGTCGAGTTGGATGGATAGGAAATACTATGTAAATAATGTATGTATAGATGATTTAGATGGATATGGGAAGATAAAAAGGATAGATAAAAAGAGGAGATTGCTGGAAGGACGAAGGCGATGGTTTTCTGATTAGATCATCGACTTACCGAATGGAGTAATTTTGCAGTTTCGACCGCTGTTGGCTCCCCTTTGCGCAACAAGATCCCTCGTTTACGTGGCCAAATAGACTCGCCGGCCGATAATGGGGTTAAGCAGTTTATTCTTGATGGTGCTTCCAAGTGGATCTATTAAAATTGGCGTTAAAATGCAGTTCTGGGATTAAGGTCGTGGACAGATAAGAAGTAAAGACTCAGAGGATGAAGAAATGATGAAAAGGAGGAAACAGAAAGGGAGATAACAATTCGGGACGATCGACAGAACTGCGCTGATTACGACGATTTAATTGTTGGCGACAAAGGGGAGGTGATGGAGAAAGAACGACATGTTACTTTGTTTACTCTGATGCGCTACTTCGCTATGAATGCATGGAGGTCAAAAGGTCATTTGTTGGCTGACATTGATACAGTATGCCATCAGCCACACAACACGCATAGCCAGTCAGAGTGCGTGCTTCATCTATACATTACGTATATACCTTTTATTGACCGTCCCAGACGGATGTGCGTCGTGTGGTGTGGGAGTACCATGAATGATCGTGTATCTTCCCTGCCGTTGGTCACGTCCACCAGAAAGCCAGCAAGGGTGGCAAAGAGCAGATGACTGTTTCTCCTCCTCGGCTCAAGCAAGCATGCAATACATTGCAGTTTTTTTTTTTTTCCTTTTCTTTTTTTTCCTTAATGGATAATAAGAAGTCAATTATAGCTCGCGATGTTTCTCGCTGACGTTGAGCGCTGCGCTCTCGCCGATTTTACCCATCTCCTCCGTGCGTTGCACTGTTGCGCCCGGAGCCAGCAGGAAGACAGACTCGACAAAAAAGTTTCCACGGAACATCTGACATGTTACTTCGGAATCACACGGCATGTCATCTTTTAGTTGTTGAAAGACCATTCCCGCCGCCGCATTTTGTCGACGAAACGATTTCAATCCATTCGATCATGTGATTGGATAAGATGGGATAAGGCGGCAGTCAAAAGATGGAGATCGATATCACTTCCCAAGCTTCAAAAAGCGGGATTCTCCGGGTGCACCCCAACAACGCCCAGCCTCTCGCTCATCTCGCCCTCGTTCGCACAGCCGCTGATGACAACCAATGATCTCATGCTGCAATAAATTATGCAGTTCATCAATTAATCTGTCCCCGGTTAATATATTTGTCTACCGCCCACCATATTTCTCGTTAGACACCGTCCTGTCAGATTTTTTGGACCCTCTGGCTTCCAGCACGGTTTTTGTTGGGCCTTTATAAGGAGCGTTTTTCAATCCCCATTCTTATTCTCTATAGTTTGGCTCAACTGACTCTCCCATGTGAACCAGCAGCACCAAGCGAACTCAAATAGAGGCCCTTCAAAAAAGGGTCGCGGTTAAAAAGGACTGGCTCGCACCACTGCGCTTCTAATCTTACGTTTTATGGTGATGCGCATCCGTCCATTACAGTCGGTCAGGGACTGTCCCTGAGATACATTTGAGATAAAAATCTTCTTGTCTTTTCCCTTTCGGCAATGCTCGACGACTCGGCGCTTGCTTCTCGAAAACCTCCGTCACAATTTGCCATCATCTTCAGATCATCAGAGGTAGGGAGCGAGGTCGAGCTTTCCTAACTGCCAAAGAACTACATGCGAGAATGAGGTTTATAGCAGTAACAGAGCCAAAAACTTCTCTAAGATGCATTGGGACATGAAGAATACCGCACTATTTCTAAGAGAAAAAAGGGGTATCCCTCACCCAGCACCGAGAACGACACCGAAAATTTCGCGTTTTACGGCTCGGGAAGATGCGCGAGTTCGTGGTTGCCGGATTGGGGCGAGAGATTTGATATGATTAGCTAAAGTGCCACATGCCCTGGTCGCTATCGCGAATCAACAGGAATCAGGATAAACTGATCCGCAATCGCCGATGGCGACAATGTGGCGCGGCAAATAAGCCTATGAATGGTTATTTGTTTTTATATGAATTTGGAGTGCGACTAATATCAAAAGTCCCTATAGTCTAGTGGTTATGACGTAACATTGTGGAGTGGATAATCTGTTGAGGCGCCTGTTCGATTCAGGCTAGGGACATTTTTTTGGTATTTTTGTCCTTCTTGGTTACCTTCCTGATCTTTCTTATGTTTTGACGCTCTTCTCCAATCGGCATTCTTCACTGACTTCATTTCATATAGCGCTCAAAAATTGTAATTCTTCTTTTTCTGATATTCTATCAAACCTGTCATGCTATTATTGCTTAGAACCTGCAAAAAGCTCAAAACCTGGTTGTTTTTGTTAATAAACTGTAAACATTTACGTCTCTTCTTGTTAATGGTGGGAATTACACTACTGATGATTAAGACTGAACCACATCATAATTGCCGCTATTAATGATTTCAAAAGACTGGAAATGGAAAAGTAGAGGAATAATTGCTGTGCAAAATACACAACCTAATTGCGTGGTATATCGCTCGATAACTGCGGTGCTGACTATTGTTGCTGTCACTATCTACTGTCTTTTATGTACTCAACTGCTGGTTTTAGTCACGTTAGTTACTTGCTTGTTTCTGGCCGGTTAACCAACTTCGTCGACCTTTCTTTATGGGGGGCCAAGGGTTGATCAAGTTCTGTCTTTTTCTTTTTCCCTTCGCTTAGCGCCATCTACTTCCTACCTATTCCCTGGTCTTCCGTTGTGCGCTTTAATTAGTCGACATACATATAAACACAGCGGGCGTCGGGAATCTGCAATATGCGTTACTTATTTTAGGCGCTCATCACAGCGCTCAGCAGCGCTCTATTATCGGAAATACTGACAGCTGAGGATAGTCGCTGAGTTTCGACGAGCGCTCATCATTCAACTGGCGAAAGATGCGAAACATGTGGGAGAACATACGTTGTCGTTCCAAGGCTTCCGAATTGCATGAAGATCGCTGGCCAATCAGACGGTGTGCTTTTTCTAATCAGAAGATAATCCGCCGCAAAGCCAATTACGCGCAGATTTGAAGTTCCAGATTCATAAATATTCATAAAACAACTCGGATCTCATTTTGACGACCTCCACTGTCTCCACGTTTCTCGTCACTTCACGAGCACCCTTTAGCTCCATCCATAAGCCGCTCTGTTGTGCGATTCGGGAGTTCAGCGCTACTAGAGATCTTTAACTTGAGCGATTTCTTCGGTTTTTCGGATTTAATTCTCTCTCTTTGCCCATTTGCCAATTGTATATCGCATAGCATACGATGCTTCAAGCGAAAAAAAAGGAAGAAAAAGACAAGGCTGGACAAAAAACAGTCAAGAAGAAAATCGAGTAATTTGGCCATCTGACATTGGTCATCAGAAAACAGATACCATACTTCATGCTCCGCTTCATGCTTCAATCGGTACCGCAGATAAACGTTCAAAGAAAATGAAGAAGAGTGAACAGCAGCACAGCACTAAAAGCCTGAGGAGAAGAGAGCCGCAAATCGAACGCAACGTACAGAAATAGACTATTATGATGGCCGCCGTTCTCGGCCGAAGCCGCCCTATCGCTGTTATACCGCTAATCGTTCCGTATCTCCTATCGGCGCTCACGCTTTCTTATCAACTTGGATTTGTGGCACTTTTTCGCCCAACAACACCTTATCACCGATTCTTATCTGCTCGCTACCACAACGAATTTCCATTGCCGCATAACTGAATACAGCTCGAAGCATCGAACATTTCTTCGTATATTGTATATATCGGCCGCCGAACCTTTCGATTTCTACTCTCAGTTCGGCCGATGAGAGAAATACCATTAGGCGACAAAAGATGGGAAAGTATTGCCATCGGCGTGGTAGCGGTACAATACGAGTACATCGCATTACTGCATTTACGTTTTTCACTATTGTTTTTCTCTAAATAAAATTTGAGGCCGTTAATTGAATGAGAACGTGATGTAAAAACGAAATCTGCTAGTGAAAGGTCTTCGTCACTCTTCCCAACCATTCATTATTTTTTGTGGGTGGGACTCTTTCCATTATATCGCTATACAAGTACTACTGCATATCCTCACATGTTCGCACGCTGAGCAGATAAACATTCATTTGTCCATATGTAGTTATTTTACACAGGTGATAGGTATCAGCAAGCTACGAGTAGATATTAAATAAAACAACACCCGACAAGCTTTTCACATCCTTCAATTTGAACTCATCTACGATACGCCCGTTGCCCCCATAATCTATGCCAATCTTCTTCCGTCACTCCAACTTGCTCTTCTACTCCTCCATTTGGTCGTTCCTGCCACATGCCCTGTTCAACAAAACTTGACTGGTCAAATTGGTCGAAAGATAGATAATGATCATCAACCGTATTCACTGGCTCTCCATGGCTGGCATTGAGCACGTTTAGATCAAGATTGTTGTTGATAGTCGAAGGTACCGGTTGGGGTCGTTTAGATCGGATGTTCGTCTGTCGTTGCAGCTCGACAGGATTAAATGCCCAGTGGAAAGGTGCTTGAAAGACCCTTGAATCATCGTCCATGCTGTCCTGGTACAATGGGATTGGTGGCTCATAAGATGGCATTGCTTGAGGCTGCCACTCATGCAAAGGCATAAAGTTCGCTTGGTGGGTGTGATAAGCGCTATGGTATTTGGAAAGCGAAATCCGTTGCTTTTCTTGATATGCACCTAATGGCGCTTGAAGGTTTTCTTTATTGGCCTGTTGTTGGAAAAACGAATGGAACCTCAGGGATTCCGAGTCCTTATTGCCGTCGTCCTCGCATGGGGAGTTATTTCGCCGTGCGGCCTGAGATTGATTATATCGGGGCATTTGGAACGAGATTGATACTGGAAGTTGTGACATTGTCGAGACTGATGGTCCATCTGCATGGAATGCCATGTCGTCTGCGGTTTGTATGTGATAGGGCTGTTGTCCGGTCAAGGATTCAGTTTGCTGCTGTAAGGTATCGCTGTGTAGTTGAAGCTCGTTTTCTGTCGGCACCCTTCTTACCCCCATAGAATTGTCCATGCTCTGAAATACCGGTGCAGATGAGAATTGAAACTGTCGTGGGTCATGAAATCTTTCGGTATTGGGATTTGCTCCATTCGAGAGGAATGAGACTAAAGGGAAATTATTCTGACTACGTCGAAAGCATCCGATCGCTTGGCTATTATCCACTCCCTGAACGCGTGTTTGGCAAAAAGATAGATCTCCAACATGATTAGGCCTCCCAAAACTTGGCGTGCTCTCCTTCCAAGGTACACCCCGCGTAGAAGCCAAACCATTTGAACCTCCAAGAAAAGGCGCGGTGTCCGAAATTGATCCTACGAATGCTGTCGGCTCGCCTTCATCAACAGTCGGGGTAGGTTTTAGTTTGGGGTCGGAGTGAATGCTGATGATTGCTTGATCGGGAATAACCTTGCCTTCAGACTGAATACTGACAATTGTCTTCTTGTCAAGACCCGTTGAATGCTGTTGTTTTTTATATGAACGCTCCTCTGTAATTTCGGTATGCCAGCTAGAGGAGTTGGTACGTCCTGGAGGTGGGAGCCTGCCGTTTGAAAACCGGGATCCTGAACCAACTTCCTGACGATGGTTCGAAGGCATGATGGACCTGATAGACGACGCACGTGTAGGAGAACGTTGAGAAGGTAAAGAGCGGGACGGAACCAACCGCGGGGAAGTAATCAATTGCTGCTGTGGCTGTTTTCCCTTGGACTGTGATCGTAGCGTGGGGCCCGGTTGAGGTGCTCGAATTTTCCATTGGCTCCAAACTTCTTTATCCATCGTCGGGTCCAGTGATGCACCGTGGGATCCGAGGAATTGGTCTTCTGAAAAAACTCGGGCTGCAGGACAGTGTCAGGAACTTTCTGGATGCAAGGCAAGCCTTATTATAGATTTACGGGGAGCCATCCGAGCCTTCTCTGAAGGTAACCTAATGGGTAATGATGCTTTTCCATGGCCCAAAAAACCTTGCTTCTGGACGGGTTTGGCCTTCCACAGCAATCAGCAGAGATCTATTGTACTAACGCTCCTTAAAACGCACCGTAATCCGTCCACCCAGCGCTTGTACGTTCTTGGCTTGGTAGGTCTTTACTATTTCCGGCATAGTTCTGTACTTCTTACCCTTTTTCTTTCCTTTGCCTAGAACAAGTGATCCTTCTGATTCTTCCTTCGACCCATCGATAGACGACGCTTTAATTTTACGTTTGCTTTTAATGGTTGAACGTAAAGGTGTAGGGAGTTTGGGTTTGCCAATTGCTGCTCTTTCACGACGACGAAGTTTGCGTTCTAGTCGACCTATGTTGTATAAAGTCAGGAACTGCGTGCTGCCCTTTGAATCTGCAGAGGATACTCACGCTGGGCGCTTTCCGTTTCTGCATCCTTGGTTTCATCGCCGTTCTCCTTTGTTGATCGTTGGGGTCTCTCCTTGGATGGGAAACCATTGATTTCCTTGACAGCAGCCAGTGGCATTTTGAAAATGTTACTTTGGATCGTTTTCAGCTGAGATCTATCGTTGCTTATAAGAACTGGTGCTTTATTGATATCTTTCCGAGTATTGTTCCTTCTCTCCATTATTTCCTGCCTTGTGGTCACCCAGTCACTATCCTGATCATTGCTATCTCGCCGCTTCCCAAACATAATCGGTTCTTTCCCTTCGGAACCCTTGCTGCTAAGAGTCTTCGAGCTACCAGCTTCCAGCGCTCTCTGAAAGTGAGTGATACCTGCACGAGCATGTTCTGCCGCATGCGGTCGGATAGATGATAGATAGTGGCGAATATGGGAGGCAGGTGAAGAGAGCTGAGGGGGGATGGAAAGGATCGGCGGGTTGGATGACATCTAATCGAGATTTTTGGCGGTCTTAAGTCGTAGAGGACTGGTTACTCCACCGCCTGCGACCTGCAGCCAGAGTAATAGATCTTGCTGCAGTCAATATATCTGGCTAAGGACATAAGAACCAAATGGGATCTCGATGGCCAAGACGACGGACAAGATATGAGCTACAAGCAAACCAAAGAAAGCAGCGAAGATTGGAATTGTTTACCTGCCGCGTCGATGTCCACGCAAGTCAATCGCGTCACGTTATTAACCTGCAGCTTTATTTTGGGAACCAATTGTCCAACGATGTAGCGTATCGAATGTGTGCATCCTACAGACAAAAGTTGCGCAAATCATAAGCGAGTTTGATTGTATGCATTAGAAATTCTTGGCCAATTTCTCTTTGAATATACATATCAAATCATTAGCAGTACCAGCTACTACCAGCGGTACAAGGCGGCCCCTTACGTAATTTCATGTTAGCAAGATTACACTGTGCCTGGATTATTCGTGGTTTTGAATCTAGCTTTGCAGTTCGTTTCGCTTTACTCTCGCTTCATCCATTATTCCGACGGCCTTTAGCTTTCTATTGGCATATATCTCGACATTCCCGCTACCTCGAACCCGTTGGCTTAATGTCACAGCCAGATCTGTCGCAATATAGCCTGAGTGAAGAAGTTCCTCTGCCACCAGCACAAGAGATCAGGCCCGGAGACACGTATCAGATAGACTCCGAGGAATACGATTCCGATCAAGAACGCGATAATTTGTCTGATGGAGAATATGATAAATTAGTTGAAGAAGGTCGGTTTGGCTCCTCATGTGTTTCCAATAGGACACCTCTCAGGGTGTTTGTAACCCATACAGATATGCTACATTGGCGGTGCTGACAAATGCTGCCTGTAGCGGAGAATGGATACACTGATGAAGAGATGGATCAATATACCCGCCAGCTCAAAGAGAATGGCATCGTAAATTTCTTGAGAAGCTATCTAACGTTAACAGAGGACGGTGAGATGCGATCGCTTCGAAAATTGTTATTAGGTTTTGGTCTTGTTCCTGTAGGTCGCCGTCGTTTCGTGATTTCAGTCAAAGGGCAAACTCATGGCCGAGCAGCCGCTTTCTCTTCGGTCTCCCGAAATTCCCGATATTCAATTACTCCCCTTTGCCAAAGTTGCCCTTTCCAGAATTTTGCGCAGACGTGAACGTCTTCGAGACATCTCGTCTTTAGATGATGCTGTCTCCTTACTAGCCAAGTCTAAGAAGATCATTGTGCTCTCTGGGGCAGGAATCTCGACTTCTTGCGGTATACCCGACTTTCGTTCAAGTACCGGTCTGTACGCCCAGCTACAGGAAGAGGGAAAATATGAGCTGGACGACCCGCAACAGATGTTTGACATCAGATACTTTAGAGAAAAGCCAGAGGTTTTCTAGTGTGTGCCATTTGTAGCTAACATTGTATATATCATTGACATTGCTTGGATAGCTCCTTCGCCAAGCAAATCTATCCCAGTAACTTTGTCCCCAGCCCTTGTCATAGATGGATCAAGATGTTAGAAGATCGAGGTGTTGTAAGTTTATATATTGATACGTCCTTGAATTTGGCATTCTTACTTCTCACAGCTTTTGAGGAACTATACACAAAACATAGATACTTTAGAAAGCTTGGCAGGCGTGGAGAGAGTTTTGCAGTGTCACGGTTCCTTCAAGACTGCTTCTTGCCTTGTAAGCTCAACTTTCATTGAAATCGTAATTCTTTGCTTGCTGATTACTGCTATCGCTAGCGTTGTAAACAACGAGTGCCAGGTCGGACTATAGAACCGTACATAATGTCCCAGCAAATTCCGTACTGCGGCACTTGCCGTGAAATATGTGCTGCTGAGCGAGAGGCAAGAAGAGCCTATAGAGAAAAGTTGAAAAAGTTGAAAGCGAGGACTAAAGGGAAGGGTAAAGCGGATGAGTGGGATGATGGCGACGACGATGACGATGATGAGAGTGCAGATGAATGGGGAGGAGGTGAACCCGGTATCATCAAGGTGAGTAGAATAATCTGCGATGAAGTGACATGCTCCGGCCAACATAATCATACAGCCAGATATAACCTTTTTCGGCCAGGCACTCGATTCAGAGTTTGATGAATGTCTATTTAAAGATCGCGAAGAGGTGGACTTGCTTGTTGTTATAGGTACCAGTTTGAAGGTGGCGCCAGTGAGCGAAGTACTCAGTGAGTTTTTTTCTGTTTCTTTTTTTGCTATTAGCAGAGACTAAAATGCGAAAATGCGAAACTAAACAAACTTTTTTCAGCACACATACCGCATTCTGTACCACAAATATTCATCAATCTCACTCCCGTGTACCATGTACAACCAGACGTAAGTGTTTTTTCTTTTCCGCCTAATCTTCACCTCTCGGTAGTTATTAACTTTTGTCCTTGTCTAAAGGTATCTCTCCTGGGCGATGCCGACAGCATAGTGACCTATCTTTCCAGTAGACTAGGCTGGCCGATCCCTCCTCCGACAGTACTTCCTACGCCACCGTCTGCCGTTGGCGAGGGCAAGAGTGAGGACACAGCTCCTGCAGGCCAAAAGGATGAAATCAAGGTCGAGCGCGCTACTCATGTGGTGATCCCCCCCGAAGAAGCACAGTGGCTCACCGTCGATGAAGAGTAAGTGGCCTTTTTTTTTTTTTTCTTCTGTGAATTTGAACGTAATATGGTGTAAAGCGGGCTTAACACTTTTGTGGTCAGACGCCATTTCCACCTTCTCCGCCGAAAAGGTGATCCCGCCATCCAGGCCGAGACCACCGTCGTCCCTCCAGTCGTCCCATCCTCTCCAAAGCCCGAACATTCTCCCCAACCTCGACCTCAATACACCGACGACTCGGCCAAACAACCGTCTTCTCCACCTCCGGTCCCTATGCACGTAGGCGAGGCAGAGGAAGGCTACGTCTCCGATGAAGAAGACGAAGCTGATGAACCGCCTAGAAAGCGATCAAAAGTGGTGGATAGCCTGCTTGGGAATGCAAGTTGGTGAGGACTTGTTTCAGGTCCAATTTAAAATTGCTCTTTTCTCGTGGGGGTCTGCCGTTGGGTTGCTTGGTGTTGCTAATGTTAATGTTGTCAAATGTTGTCTAGAGAAGCCGATGTTTGATTTAAACGACGGCCATTGTAATCATTTCCCCCAAAGACACGTTTTTTTTCTTCTTCTTTGGTATGTTGTGTAAACGGCTGTAAATCATGCACGGTATGTAATCATCGATATGTGGTAATACACTGAAGCCATGATACTACCGCAAACTATTCCTGCCATGTCTGCACAAGTCCTTTTTTTTGTGTTCCTTTTGTAATTACCACCCCATCATACATACATCTCTGATCCATTCGTAAATATAAAAAGACACTAGTCATTATTTTCGTTACGTGTGAAGGAAGAAGAAAAAAACCATTAAAAAATTCGCGTCTGACGAACCGAACCCTCTCTTCCCATCTCCTCTTACTCAACAACAGAATCACATAGCGTTACGTTCCTCCTCTTGTTCGTGTGCGTGCTATGTGTGTATGTGCTATCTGCCGCCATATCCTCCGTACGCACTACTACCCGTATCGTACAGGTACTGATCCCGAGTCGTATACCCAGGCGTGGGGGAGGGGATGTATCCTTGATACCCGCCGGCCATCATGCTTCCCTGTTCATTTCCTACCCGAGGCTGGGACGGGAGCTGATAGGAGCTAACGGTGTAGGGTTGGGATGTAGAAGAAGAAGAAGTAGAGTATAACTGGGGCTGGGGCTGGGATGCTGATGGAAGAGGAGGTTGTACAGTCAGAGGATGCGAAAAATAGTCTTGCGTATACGAATCATACGAATCGTACTGATCATGCCGATCGTACGGTGACAGCCTACCAGAGGGCTGACCCTGTCCACCGGGGTTATACCTATTGATCGACCGTAAGGAGCTTGAATGGGGTAAGGGCGGTGGTGCTTGCTGTTGTCGAATCTCGGCATTGACGTTCACTGAAGAATAGGATGGTAAAGAAGGCAAGGAAGACATTGAATTTGAATGTGATGGGACCGGACCACCGCTGGGTCCCGGGGTGACCACCGAGGGAGGGTAGGAGATCCCCAAGGGAGCCGCGTTGCCTACCAAATTCGTTGAACTTCCGTAGTCCTGATAGACTCCATACTCTCCTCCCATAGCGGGGGGAGCGGGCGGGTACTCGTTTGGGCCCGGGGTGGAAGAAGGGAAATTCATGCCCGCTTTCTCAGCTTTGATCTTGGCTCGCAACTTGATATCATCTTGATAATCATCGTCATCGAGTGAGACTTGGGGTAACGTCGGCTGAGGCGTTCTTCCATACCCATAATCGTCCAAATCAGATCCGTCCTTTGATGTCCTCCGCCCCATGCTTGCGCCGGCCACACCACCAGCCATTGCCCGCTTCTTGTCAATCGCAGCAGCTCTTGCAATCCTCTGCCTCTGCTTCTTCTTGATCAACTCTGCTATCCGTTTATCTATCTTGTGACAAACGTATTCTTTCAAATTGCCTTGGATGTAGCAAAGAAGGGGAATGTAGGTGACGGCAGCGACGATGAGGAGGAGGAGAGAGCCGGCAAAGACGAGGACGGTGAAGATCATGGAGAAGAGAAGGAGGGCGGTGACGAGAGAGTTGTCCCAGTAAGCCGGGATGTCTGACGTTTGGAAATTGTTGGCGGCGGCGAAAGAGTAGAGAAGGATAGCGTTGATGGATTGACGGGGCCCGTCGGCAAGGAGTAACCGTTTCCAGCCTGGACAGTGTTAGCCAGGTTGGCGACTGATGTATAAGAAGAATTTACCCTTGAACGTGAAAAAGATGAAGAATGCCAGGTCATCCTTTTTCTTTGACGATGATTCAATTTGACAAAAGAGACAAAAATTGTCATATGATCCTTTAACACTGATCAGCTTGACAGTTTTGCGATATTCATCTGTTTCCGGTTGACTCACGGAAAGAATAATAGTCATTCGCCAACAAATTGGTAAAAGCATACGATATATCTCTAGAATCGATGACTTTTTTCGCCTTGTATGTTTCGTATCCAAGTAGAAGGAAGGAAAAGATGATGCACCCGACAAACACCCATTTGGCAATCTTGAACTGAACATCCACCACACAATCGCTGTCGCATTTAGAGGTGATGGCATTTGTCCACTGTGCACGTATACTCATCAGCTATGGTTGAGATGTTGATGAAAGGACATACGTGATCGGAAGAGACCATAGTTACCGCAGTAAAGATGTCCAAAGCATAGACCGCGACCGATTTTAACAGGAAAACATATCGAAGGATGTACCTGAGCACAGAGTCAGCTCTGGTATTTTGTCAAAACACAACAACCCACTTGATCCTCGTCCATATGTCGCCCTTGTGGAATTCCTTCACATTGATGAAATCGAACTAGGCAGCGATCAGCGACGCTCTATGGAAGCCTGTCCAGATAGACTCACCTTGTGGTCGGGGACGACCTCTCGCTTCCAATCAGCCTCACAGCACATGTCTGCGGGATGTTATTGGGTTTGAATAATGGAGTGGGCTCTGGAGTAGATGCAGGGAGCGCTCTGGTATGTACTGGGATGGCTGACTGAGTGTTCCAGAGATGGTGCTGACGGGACAGCCGAAGGGCAGGGAAGCCGGTGAAAGGAGTGGACGGTGGAAGGACTGTGGGTAAAGCAGGACTGCGCTCGGCCAGCGAGGACAGTGTCCGTGCGTGGGGGGAATGAGTGTGGTGGGAGCGGGGGAGTAGAAAGCAGTATGGTAGATGGAGAACACAGTAGGGAAGAAACAATCAGACCCAGATCTGGCCACCGACGAACAGCGAGCAAAGGCCACGCGACGCGTCTTCAGGGACAGTCTCAAAAACAAAAAGACCCCAAAAAGCCCACCATCTCAGCTGCCACACCACGCATGCATGCACCATTATACTACTGCTACTCCCCAAACACCTCCAGCGCAACTTGCACGCTCTCCCCGTCCCGGTCATGCACCGAGAACACAGGAACCAGCGTGCAGACACCGCCCAGTGACGGTACCACCGACGAAACTGCGCATGGGGAATGTCAGCCCAAAAAACGGCCCCTCGAAAAAGAAGAATGAAAAAGCGCGCGGGAAAAAAACCGGTTCCAGAGTTCTGGACTTACGTCTAGCGGGATCGAGATGGGCCAGGTGGTAGACGCGAATAGACACTGCTTTGGAGAGTAAACACCCCAGTTTGCGATCGGATTCTCTATGCTGGGAGAGGCTGGCGAATGCATCGACATCTGCGCCGCTTGTCAGTTCATCTTTCTTCTTCGCCTGGACCCACTTTTCACAAAAACCAAGCCCCGACTTCCTCGCTGTACTTTCCCACTCGTATGACAGCTTTCCCACCATACCCCTTGTCCCTTCCCACTCTCGTACACAGGCTCAAGCTCCTCCTCATCATCTCCTTCATCTTCTTTCGCGGCCTGGGTAGTATAGTCCCGTCGTCCGGTATGCAAATTCACTTGATACTCTACCAACGCTCCCTTGGGCAACTCTTTCGCCTGAACAAACGCTATCGGCGCACGCTCCCCTCCATTCTGTTGTTGTTGTTGTTTTCTCAGCTTCCATTAGACTGCTGCAAAAGTTACACACTGAACACTTACACGCCGAGTCCATATTCTCCATGCATCTCTCGTAACCTGTACCCCTTCCCCGCTCTCCCCATCCCCACTCTTCGCCCACCACCCCACCGCACCTTCCACCCACCCTTCCCACCCACCGCCTGTCGCATTCCGACTCTTCAGCGCTTGCACTATCCTCCCTACATGCTGTAACGCCAGCGTCGCCTGATGCGGGTACGGCGATTTCGGTAAGGCCGGTGCGAGCGGCAGAGTGAGGGACGCGGGGATAAGTGGGATTTGGCCGGCGAGATGAAGGCGGGAGGCGACAAGGACAGCTTGGGAGTATGGGCCGATGTTGGCCGGCGCCCAGTAACTCAATCCTTGTACGTGGAGCGCTGACCGATTTCCTATCGAACCTCTCCCTTCGCCATCGGAAGAAGATGGCGTGGGAAGAGGGGTATCGTCAAACCCGATGACCTCTACGCGCACCCTCCCAGACGAAAGGGGCACAGCAACAGTCGCGCGGGAGGGAGGGCTCGTACCGAAATACGTCTTGTACTTTTCGTTCGCGGGGAGGAAGAGAGACATGGAGGAGAGGAGGAGGGTAATGTGAGTCGAGTGGAGGGGGAGGGAGAGGTTTTCCGATTGCAGTTTGGCTGGGCGCGGTTTTAGCCAAAAAGGGATGGAACTGGCTGATGGAGGAGGACTTACAGGAAATAGCTTTGAAGCATTTTTCAAGTTCTTGGCCTACATCTTCAGAGGAGAGGCTAACGCCTTGCACGCTGGCGGTGAACCACCTCTTCTTTTTCACAAACTGCACCTCTCCCCCGCCCACGCCCACGCCTCCTGCACTCCATTCCACCAGCTCCACCCCGCCTCCCTCTTTCCGTACGTCTTCCATCTCCCTCTCGCCCAACTCTTCCAATCTCTCTTTCCCCTCCTCGTCCAGGCCTTCCACCCCCACCTGCTCTTCCCCTTCCTCATCCAGCCCCAACATCCCCCTCAACTCCTCCACTGTAGGCTTCACCCACCCTTCCTTTGGTTCCAATACCGCCTCTTCCACTTTGAGGTACGCAACAGTATACGGTTCCGGATCCGTCACTACCGTCTCCGTCTTGACCAACTTTAGCCGATGCGAGAATAGCGGGGTCGACAGCGTGAGGGTCTCATACTCACCCCCCTCTCCGGCCGGATGTGAACCGTACTGCGCCTCAAGCTTCGCCAACAATGGCCTAATCTGCCCCAACTGCTTGCCTACCACCCCGACCCCCAAGCCCACCCCGGCAACTTTCATAATCACAGCTTCCACCCCGCTGCCCAGCATCCGATCAAGCAAACGCGACTGCTCACTCTGCCACAAGAAACTCAAACTCGTGAGACCCAGCCGGCCACAGACATGCTCGATCCGTAAGCGCTGATACGTCGATAAGATCGCACCGGACGATAACGCCGTCGCTTCCGGGTGTGCCTCCAGAACGTCGGACAACAAGCATGTGAGGTCCTCGGTCTCATCGCCTTTTTGGCCAGTGCCCGCGCCCAGGCGGAGGCGGGAACCGTATTCGGCGCCTTGGGAGATGGCTTTCCCCCGGATGACCTTGGTGTATAAGGGCAGGGACATGGATTCGGCAAGGAGCGGGAGCAGATGGGTCCCCACAGATTGGTACAAGTGCGAGTCGAGCTCATCTAGTTGCTTACAACCGTTAATTGGCTTGTGGACTATGGAAACAAAAGGGACTCTGTTGGGGAAGGGAAGAAAACTCACCGATGCCAGGCTCAGGGGTTAACGTAGCAAGAGCAACAATCTCATGGCCGTTAGCGACACAGTGCATGAGATTAAAACACGAGTCTTTGCCGCCGGATACGAGGCCAATGACTTTATGCTTTACCCCCGGGAGTTTGCTCATTTTCAAGTGGGACTATATTCTCTAATCGATCGATGTATACCGCGAATTTCGTTCGCGAAAGTAAATCCAGGCAATGTTGACAGGTCACGTGGTTGTTACGTATCAGTGCGGAACGTCAGTCAGATTATAGAATTGATAACCTCCTAAACGCAGGTTAATAATCAATTAATAATTACAAGTTAAGTTGCCCATAAGCGCGCTCAAATCTGGCTCAAATCGCACCTGCTGGCTGTTTCCCTTCCTTTTTCCTCGAAACTCCTTGTCACAAAAAAAAATAATGCTCCTCATTATGTGCTCGATGAGGGGGTTCGACACGTGTTAGCCAATAGCCTCAAGTTTGTATTGAAGGAGGAAAGAGACAGACAAGCCTTTAAAGCTTGGGATGACTTTGCCAGATGCACAAGATGATGACACTTCTTCAAGGATGTGATCATGATTACATTCAAGAGTTTATGCAGGCAATACCGTTTCAGAGAATCCGTACAAAGCGTCACTGATCTGGTTTGAAGAAGAAGATAATACAATCAAATTTGGCGCTAAATATATACATACACACAACTACATTTGATCGGGAACAGAACAGCGACAGAAGTGTCGCCTGTTTACAAGCATAACCTGTTCTCAAAGTTCAAAATCTTTGCTAGTCAACCCGATATCATGGTACTTTGTGACTGACAAGAAACCACGAAGCCTCTTCACAGCCCCAATTTTAACATTGCTCTCTTGTTAGTGTCTAGTTACAAACTCGAGACTACCAAATTTCCAACCGTTGCCTTTATTTGATCATTTTGGCGTAGAAATCATTAATTAATTGACATCAACAAATAAAATTATGTCAGAAACAGAACGCCGTGTATGTCTACAGATCTGGCTATCAGATTGCATTTGCTCGATGCCCAACGCCATTTCCATGTTAAGTACAACGGTGGGCATGGCCGAATAATCGATAAATAACAACAACAAACACGTAATAGATGTGCCTAATTGCCGCCTTGCCGAAAGCCGAAAAAAGTGGTGGATGGAACGATGGCCGGCGGGATGATTATTTGGCGCTTATGCTTCCCGTCATACGACATTTGCCCAGATGATGTTCAGCTGTCCTATAAAAAGTGGGGCATCCTAAATGATCTCTACGCCACCTTTCCATCGCACCACATTCATTACCAACCATGCGCTGGTTCAATATCTTTCCCCTACTTTTGCCCTTCGTCGCAGACGCATCCCCACTCCAGCCCCCACGCCAAGCGACCTCTAGTGCTGGGTCTGTCGCACAGTCTGCTTCGATTGCTGCCTTGAGCGCAGAAAGTAGTGTTCCTGCTGCTGCATCTTCAGCTGTTCAATCCAGCGCAAACAGTGCAGCAAGTGCTTCAAACACACCCAGTACCTCGGGCGGTCACGAGACTATCCTTTCCCGTCATAACAATGTGGAGAATGCGGCTCCTCCGACTGTATCGATCTACCCTGATACCTCTGATGGCAAACCTATTACGCTCACGGGCACCAGGATGCCAGATGTCGGGCAAGATGTGTATCTGGGCATTCCCTTTGCCCGCCCTCGTACGTAACTTTCCACAGGTTTAATTCTCAAGAAGATAAACTTTTTAACTTTAACCTAAAAAAAAAATAGCCGTCGGTGATTTAAGGTTCTCTCCTCCCCAGTCGTACATCTACAACTCGAGCACATTCCAAGCTACCACCCCTCCTCCTGCATGTATGCAGGACAACTCCACAAACAACTTGACCATCTCGGAGGATTGCTTGTACCTCAATGTATACGCTCCTGCTGGGTCGAATGCTACGAATAACTGGCTCCCTGTCATGGTCTGGGTGTATGTGTCTCCTTATTATCCGATGTTCGATTTTGGGCGAAAGCTGAACGTAACTCAGGTACGGAGGGTCGTTCACCGGGGGATCTAACAATATGTACCCTGGCACAGCCATTCTTAATTACGCTCAACACACTGTAAGCCTTTGCTGCACAGTGGCTTTGCATACTTACAAATAATTGCAGGATAAGCCATTCATCTACGTCGCTCTCAACTACCGTCTAGGTGCTTTCGGATGGGGGTGAGCTTTTTCTCTTCTTTATGTCCGAACGATTAAGAGCTGATGGGTTGATTTCCCCGGTAAGCACCGGGTCAGGATTTGCGGAGAACCATGCTGCCAATTTGGGTTTAAAAGATATCATTAAAGGTCTTACTTGGGTACAAGAGAACATTTGGGCCTTTGGAGGTAACCCCGAGAAGGTAAAGCCTCTCTTGACTATACTTTATGTCGTAGCTAATTCCTTTCAAAAAAAATAATAACAGGTGACTGTCTTTGGAGAATCTGCTGGTGCTATCTCCATCTCTCTACTTTTCTTGAACCAAAGCACTACCCTCTTCAGCGGCGCTGTAAGTCCACCCCGTCCTTTTCAACCACCTCTAAACGGTAAAACCAGAACTAGTACTAAACATGAACGTTGGACAGATCATGGAGAGTGGAGCCCAATCTACAGTCCCTTTAGGACCTACCAATACTACATGGGAAAGCGCCTACGTCTCTCTCTTGGATGTTACCAACTGCACAACTCCTTCTGAAAAGAACGTCACGCAGTTCCAGTGTTTAAAAGAGATGCCTGCGCAGAACTTGTTGAAAGGACAGTTGACAGTGCAGAGTCAGGCTCAGTTTTCAGCTGGGTAAGTTTGGATTAGGGGGAAGCGGTATACATGTTCGTTAGGCTTGTGCTAATATAGTTGATTGCAGATTTATCTTCGGTGAGCCGTCATCAAAGTCAAAGGCGGGATATCAGTCTAATTGTTTCCATTAGGCCCAACCATTGACGGAAAACTTATCCCTGGTTCTCCTCATACTCTCATTTCTGAAGGCCATTTTGCCAAAAAGCCCTTCATCACCGGTAACAACAAGGACGAGTAAGTTTCCCAATTTAATTTTTTCCTATCAAGCCTATCTATCCCTTCACGACAAGTGTGATCGGAGCAAAACTTGGCTAACAAATAGTACCTGTTTTTGAACAGAGGCACAAACTTTGTTCCCACTACGATCAACAGTACTCTTTACGGTCTTGGTATCATAGCCCTCGGCGAACCGGTTGACCCAACTAAGGAGACGCTGGAAAAAGTTCTTGCTCTATACCCTAATGTGCCTTCCCTCGGATCGTAAGTCCCCTTTCCCAAAATTTTTTCCATTCCTTCCCACTCGCCCACTCGCCCACCCACTTTCTGCCAGCTGGGAGCTGATTTGAATCACAGACCATTCGACACGGGTAATGAGACATTCGGCCTCGACCCCTCATTCAAGCAGTTTGCCGCCATCTACGGTGATGCCCAATTCCAGGCACCCAGGCGATTCTTTTTACGAGAATCAAACAAGCATGGGAATACCCAGACTTGGACTTATCTATTTGAGCAGTATACGCCGGGGGCTCCGCCATATCTTGGATGTACGTTCTCTCTTTCTATATCTCCTCTTCTATCCCTTCTTTTCTCTCTGTCGGAGTCGCGCCCCTTCTCCCACTCCTTGAAGAGACATGAGCTCATGCTGATCACTGAATCCCCAAATAGCGCACCATGGTTCAGAAGTAATCTACGTCTTGGGTGGTGCCAGGCCCGGACTTTCTGGGAAGACAGGGTCCAGTGCAAACTACACCGAAGCCGACGCACGACTCTCAGACACAATAATGAACTACTGGTAAGTTAATCTTCTCTTCTCTCCCTTCCCTCTCTTCTCTCGTGGCCCGGGAGTCAAAAGCTGGCTGACAAGAGAAACAATCACAGGCTCAACTTTGCCTACTACCACAACCCCAACGGTGAATGCGGCTGCCGCGACCCCTACTCAAACGAAACCTATTGGCCTAGGCACGATGTCACCTCCTATAGCAAGAACATGCTTAGCTTGAAGAGTGGCAACGTTACCGTCATCGAGGATAATTATAGGGAGACGCAGATAAGCTTCTTCACGGAAAACGCAAACGCCAAGCAATTCAATGCCAGGTGACTTTCCGTCTAGGAGGGAGTAAAAGGTTGGAATGCAAGGGGGAAAATCTTCATAATGGTCTCGTATCTGTACCATATATCTTGAATAATATGATATATTAGGCCCTGTATCTCTTGTCGTAAATAATTTTGGAATGGACTATAATCATGTAATTATTTATCTGTACCGTTACAAACTACCCCACAAAGAAGATAACTTCTTGACTGTTGAATTGAAACAAGAAAATGCATGAACTAGGAATAACTATCATATTTATCTTTAAACCATCGTTATCTCAAAGTGCTGCATACTCATAAAAAGGCCTTGTAAGCCTAGGAACATTACTTTCGTGTGTCGCCGTCGCAAACTGTAATATGGCGGACAGTAAGAGGATAGCGAACATACATGTAGGTCAAGAACAAGATGTACAAAAGAATACAAGAGACAACAAACGAGTAGAACGAAAAACCAAAAGACCGAAAACACGTACCCTATCACACGTTAAAAACAACTTTTGAACAATTTGCGTGTGTATTGGAGACTGGAGGCATTGGTCGTTCTCAAAGTTGCTCACAAATGAGAAGCGATCCCCCATACCTAGGTTCAAAAAGACTATCATCCGCACCCCATCCTTCATCAGACGAGGTGTCATCCCCTCCTGGCGAATAGAGAGAGTCAGGAGTCAGACTAAACCTGCCCTCGCGACTCAAACCTTCATATTCTTCCATATCTCCTTTCAGGAGACTATGCCCGCCAAGGGTCTTTTCGACTCTCGCCGGTTCATCCACATCGACGTTGTATTCTTCCACCAAGCCGCCAATATAGTTATCGCCCACTAATGTTTGCTGACCGAGCTTGTTGTTTTCGTCGACGATATAGTGTGTACTCTTGAAAGGCATGACGCTCGATAGGGTTGTTGTGGTGGTGGTGGTGCGAGCTGTGGACGCAGACGATGGATGAAGGGAGGAAACGGTAGAGCGGTCGGGAGGAAACTCGGGTTCTGCAGAGCTGCCAGAGGTATCGGTACCTTCGCCATGCTTTACAGGGTTATCCTTGTACTTTTTCAAAAGAGCTTCTGCTTGTGCTTCGTTAACCAATTCACCGCGATGAAGCTCCCAAAACTTTTGCCAGCGATTATTGTCTCCAGGTTTTGAGCTGTTCTTGTCCTTGGCTTCCCTATACATGATGTACAGCAGGCAGAGCTTGTCGGGATTGCCAGCGGTCATACGATCAGAAACGTATTCCTCAACATGCCCGTCACGGCCAATCTAACCCCTATCTGTTTAGCCTCTTGTATACAAACACTGAACAATCAAGATGGACCCACACAGTATGAGCACATGGTATGCCCCTGTACTTTTGCCCTTTTGGCGCTTACTCTGGTTGAACACATATGATATTTCCCACCTCCAATCTCTCCCGCTTTGGGAGCATGCATCACAGGGCACGAACAAAAAGTGGACGTCTCTGCCTTGGTCTTCTTCTCGGGATTTCTTGTCAGGTCAGTCTTCTTCTGGCCTTGGCTCGTAAACTGATACAGGTCGTCCGTAATCCATGAAGTGGGATGGATAGTTCTCGAAGAGAGAGGATGCCCATCGTCATTGTCTTCCAAAACAGAGGCGGGGGCCGTTGCCGAGATAGTCGTCGTCGTGGCCACGCTGGTATCCAGTGAGCGGAGCAATAGAGGGAGTTGTTGGGCATCGGCGTCCAAGTAGGGGCTGATTGGTGGCTGAGAGATAAAGGGAAAAGACATGCGTCTATCGAATGCTGAAGGCAAGTTTGTACTTGATGAGGAACCAAAGGGCATAAGATTACTCGAGGCCGGGACAGTTTGCGGTCTCTCCTTGGCGTTGAAAAGTTCATTATCCAATACGTCCTGACCAGGTGTAGGCGACGTTCCAAGGCGGGATCCAAAGGCAAATTGCTGAGTCGATCCAGGGGTGTTTAGCCAAGGTGGTAGGTGCTGGGTGTACAGAGGAGGGTATCCATAAGCCTGCGAAGGAGAGCCGCTGCCAGTATCCTTGTTCAGGTGCATAGAGGGATCGGGCTGATAAATCAAGTTGCGGATTGATGGAGTCACAAGCGACATACCCGCATAGTCGGAACTGTTGGCCGTATAGCTGTCATCGGAAGTTGGCATGGCGATATGGCTGTTGGCCGTCGACCGAAGGACAGGTGGATGCCGGATATCAAACGAACGTCCAGCGATGACGGCCTTTGCGATGCTTCCAGAGTCGTTCGGGCCATGGGGAGTGGTATGCTTGTTGGCTAGTATATGTCCTGAAGGCATGTATTGAAACCAAGTATTAAAGCTGTGTCGGTTTGGGCGACAAGTAGTAGCAGTAGAGATGCCATCGTTTGCTGGGATTTTGGCGACAGCAGGTACGGCTATATCCGAGGGATCCTGAATGTTGTTACGAGCAGAAGTTTGTGTTCCTTTTGCTTTTCCAAGGGCCGGATGAAAGTAGTTTGACTTTGTAATGTGCTCAGCACCGTTCTCTGGGTGCTCCTTCAAGATGCTTGGGTCAAACTCTCGAGCCAAATAACCATGCACCCGATCGGCTCCCGAAGAATATCCACCGCTTGCCTCATCAACTCCCCTCATCTTCTTGTTCGCCCTCTTCAAATTACCCTCCGATGGGGCACTGTAAGGCCTCTTCAAGCTGTCCGGCCCCTCAAAATGACTGTGGCCTTGATCCTGGTATGGATGACCATTGTTAAACTGATGGTTCCACATCAACTCACTGGATCCGCCAGCGGTCAGCGGCCTTTGTGGATATGAGCCAGAAGGTGGTAAAGCAATTTGGCCTAGGGCTCCAAGATATGGGAGAGGGGGGACAAAGACAAAAGGATTTGTATGGTGCTGAAAAGGACTGGGGTTAAAAGGCGCTGGATGAAGAGTTCTGTCAACGAAAGGGTATCAGCATGGACCCTTGTTTGTCGGTTACCGGAAAAAAAAGAGGACTTGCGGGAAAGAGTTTTCTTTGGCGAGGTGCGTATCATGCTTGGGAGCAGTGTTGGCGTCCTGCGCCTTTACTCGACCTGTTGAATCATGATGAACACCTGGCTTGTGTTGGGAATAATCAGTCGATAGGGCATTTCCCAAAGACTTTTTTTTTTTAAAATCACACCTCATTAGCAACAATGAACCGTCTTCAAAAAAAGCAAACTTACCTCGCCACCCTGAGCACCTTTGCTTTCAGCTCTCGCCTCATTATCATCCGACTTTTGACCATCTAGGCCTTTTTGTGGTCGTTCAAGCGTGATACAAGGTACATTGTTCAGACTCGTATCAGTACCGGAAAGAGAGGTTTGTTCGGTGATCGGGATTTGGGTGGGGACATTGTCTGAGATGTTTGAGAGAGAGGACATGTTGGACGGGTAAGGACAAGAAGGGTGGCAAGTACTGAAGGAGTGACTATAGGGTTGGTTGATCCGTTTATCTGGACAAGTGGAGTGGGATACAGGGTACGTTTAGGGTGAGAGAGGAACTCTTGGAGCGTCAAAGAGTGAAAAGGAAAAAGAAAGTGGAGTGGGGACTATGGATGGAAAGAGGATTATGGAGAAAGAAAAAGAGGTGGATGAAAGAAAACAAGATACAAATGGGGAAAAGAGTTATTCATATATTCGAGAGAAACGCATTCGCCCGAGGTCCGTGCGCATGGTCCTGCTCCTCCTTCTCTTCTCCCTCTCGACAAGAAGAATGATAACATAAACAGCGATAAAACAGATGATCTAGTACTAGACCAAAGTCTATGACGATGTAGCGTGAACCCATTTTATTTTTTCATTTCCTTTCCTGACGTCTTGTCCTCAGCTCTCACAGGCCAGCAGCAAGTAGCAGAGACGTGTGAGAGTCGTGAGAAAGGAGTACAGGTATTGTGTGTGGTTTTGGACCAGGGTTTAGACTTTGGGTGCTTAGGTCGTCTGGGAGGGTTTGATTATGACCAGCAGAGCCTTTGAGCTAGGGTCCGACTCGTCTTCATGGTTTGTTGAAGCGACTAGAAGAGTGTGTCTCGAGAGGTGGTTCTGACTAGGAGAGAATGGGATTTTTTTGAAATCAGTCGCGCCATGGAACTATTATTTGTCGATTCTACACTGCTCCATGCATTATGAGTGATATGCAACAAGGTGCAGAGACGTATGCAGCTATACTTTACAACACTGACAAACAACAAGGGATACGTAGAGTACAAAGCCAAGGTAATCAAGCAGGGTGATCGATCGAGCCAGTCATCAGGCCTGGGGGAATGGAGCACTGAACACGGTGATGGCGCCTTCCCTGGATGGTGCGATTTTTTTTTGTCCAAGGACAAGACGATAAGGAGTCGAAGAGTCAGGAGTCAGCAGGTCAATTCCAATCCCTGGGAGCAGATCGGGCGGAGCTTGGGAAGGCAAGAGAGTTTGAAAAGTTAAAGACTTACCGTATCCAGTTGCTCCACCCGGGGTAAAGTGCTCGTACCCAAAGTACGATCCGGTCGCCTTGCTGGGCTAATTGGAGCGCAGGATGCTCGATTGTGAGAGTGTTGGTGTGGTATTTACAGTATTGCCCGGCTGCGAGAGCATGAAAGTAGTGTTAGCTCTGGACGGATAAGGTCTTGTAATCTTTGACTGACCGTGGACGTTGTGCTGGACAATGTGGCGAGAGCCCGGGACTTCCTTGTCTCCTCTAAGGAGGGATACTTCGAACCAGGAGTACGAGCTGTTGTAGGTGCCTACGTTTGGTGAGTGACAAGCACACTGAGCGAATACCGGGACTGACCATAATGCTGGGCATAGTTTGACCATCCTTGATCCTTTGAAAACGTCTCGATCACGACTTGCTTCACCCACGCCCTTCGTTCTCCATGTCCCGCTCTTGTATGCGTGGGATCACCGAAACATCCAATCGGGCTCGACACAAGGTACCACACTTTTCCCTTTCCGCCGTCCAGCCCGCCACCGCTCGCCATCGCGCCCCGCGGCACCTCGTCCTCCTGGCCGGTAGACCACTCGGCCCCGCGCTTGACATACCCGCCTTCGCGTGTGGAGTACACCATCACCTCCTTCTTGCTCTCCCGCCTGCACCCGGCCCAGTACCGCGCCTCGTCTAGTATCCGGAGTGCGAGCTCGAGGGGGAGGCCGAGGTGGACGAGATAGGCGGTGATGCGGATGATGTCGGCGAGTGTGGGGGGGATGTGGTCGTGGGTGAGGAGGGGCGGCGGGGTGGGGAGGAAGAGGGAGAGGATGCCCTGGCTGGCGAGCGGGGCGTGGGCGGGGAGGGACGGCGCGGGGGCGGGGGGGGCGGGCGCCGGATTCTGGGACGACTGGGAGAGCCCCATTTTTGTGTGGATTGTATGTAAGACCGGCGACGCAAAAAGCGCTTAGATAACAGCCATTTTTCACTCGCGCATTATTTTCACCATCTCCTCTTTCCACATCTGCTGAAAACACCGCTGCAATGAGCGACAGCGCTGGCCTCTACGACATCTGTAAGCATGCAGAGCTGTCCGGCGGAGACGGCACTGACCCGACGTAGCTAAACCTCGCTTCGACCTCGGCACCTACGGTCAGTCCATCGCATCCGCCCATCCACTCGCCTCTGAACCGCAAATACTAACCACATCCCACCGCCAACAGGCGGTCGTCTCGCATACTTTTACTCTACAACCTCTCCCCTCACCCTCCTCGCCTCGTCTGCAAAGCTCCAGCAAGCTCAGAGGGATGTCACCCGTTTCGAATCCCAGATCAAGGAGAATGGTAAAGCCGGGACGTGGGTGACCAGGGAACAAAAGGCGGCTTATGACCATGCCAAGCAGCGTAAGTCAGCATGATAAGCCCGGACGCCCGAATGTTGACGAAATCCAAGTGGTCAATTCATCAATACACCCCGATACTGGCAGGCCAGTGCCCTTGCCTTTCAGGATGTCAGCCTTTGTACCTACCAACTTGATGTAAGTGTCTCCACCTGGATGTGTAGATTCTAGATCTAAATCGTACTGACACTCGACCAGAATATGCGTGAGATTAATCAATCAATCGAGCACTCCATACGAGTGACTGATGTAAGAACAGGCGGGTATGCTCATGCCCAACCCCAGTTTGAAGAGTATCATCTTCTGGCAATGGGCCAACCAGACTCTTAACGTTGCTGTGAGCCTCTCGTTGCATTTTTAAACGCCCTTCTCAAACAGTTATCTAGGTCAACTTTAGCAACGCCAACAAGTCTATCGAGATGACCCCTCAGGAAATCGGCACTGGTACGTCCCGTCCCCGGATGACCCCATGCTAATCCAAATCAATCTCACTTTTAGCGTACGTCGCCGCCACATTCACCTCCGTCGTCCTCGCCGTCTCCCTCACCCGCCTCGTCCCCCGCCTCCGCGTCTCCCCCACCACCAAGGACCTCCTCGCCAAGCTCGTCCCCTTTGCCTCCGTCGCCAGCGCCGGTGTCGTCAATATCTCCTGTATCCGATGGAAAGAAATGCGCGACGGTGTGGAAGTGTTCAAGGTTACGCATGACCCTGTTGAGGGGTATGAGCAAAAGCAGGATTTGGGGAAAAGCGCAAAAGCTGGCCAGATGGCTGTCATGCAGAGTGCCGCCAGTAGAGTTCTCACCAACATGTCCGTTAAACCTCCTCTCTTTTCCTTTCCTTTCCTTTCCTTCCTTTCATCCTCCATGGCCCGCGCTGACGTTTAGTATAGTCCCATACTTATCATCCCCCCAATGGTCATGACCCTCCTCACCAACAAGGGTGCATTCTCCGGCCCCCGTGGTAAACTCGCTTCGAGCCTCACCCAGCTCACCCTCATCGGTCTCTCCTTGGGCGTATTCCTGCCCCCGGCGATCGCCTACTTCCCCCAGAGGGCTTCTACGTCTCCCGCAAAGTTGGAGAATCGGTTCAAGGCGTATGAGGGACCTATTTACTTTAACAAGGGTCTTTAAAAAAAAGGCTGGTTCTGCAGCGATACGAGGCGGTGTTCGACTTGTATATTTATATACAGAGAGGATGGGGGTGGTTAAGAGGCGTATAGAGAGAATTATTAGATACAAGATGCGATGGGCGTATAGGTATACATGTGTATAGATATCCATACACTGATGTAAACAGCAAAAAGGAGGCTTGACAACTGATGCTATAATGTCTCACTTTTGGAGAACAACCCCGACAAGACAACGAAACCCTTTTTACCGGACCAACAATGATAAATCTATATATCCGAAAGCAAGGGGTGGGCGCAGGAGCAGAAACAGACAAAAAAAGAACCAAACACTTTTCAACTCTTCTCTTCAACTTCGACTGTATCCGTGACAATAAGGATATTGAGATCCCGCGGTCTTGGCGGGTTTGCAAAGTCTGCAGGGGAGCGAAAGTGATCAAGCTGGGAATCCCCCCACCACCCCACGGAAACTGACCGTCAACAACTGTTCCCCAAGGAAAAGGGTTATTAGGGAAAAACTGTTGTTACTCACAAGGCTAGTAGGTTCATTCACCATCTCGCCCTCTGTCAACAGTCTTTCACCCTTTGTCCTCGCAAACGGCTTATCGCTATCCGTCGTCATCTGACTCAACTTACTCGTCTCTCCCACCTTTCTCTCCTCTTCCTCCCTTTCTCTCTGCACCCTCCTCGGATCCGCATCCATAGCGATACCAACCTCGATATCCTCTATATCAGTCGCATCGAGATTAAGTCTCTCGCCCAGGACATCCCACGGTTTGGATCCTCGTCGAGATCCGTTATCGCGTAGAGGGGAAGAACTATAAACCATCCGGTCAAGGCGGGTACCCTGTTTAACACCCTCTGAAGAAGGAGAGGAAGAAGAAGAAGAGTATGGTGCGAATTTCCCGCCGGCCGAGGAATTGACGGTGGATGTGCCGAAAAGCTGGGCTTTGCCACCCGTATGCGGGATATTGTGTAGGGGAAGACAGCGGCGGGTTTGTCGAACAAACACTTGGTTCGCGGGAACGTACCCGGCTTCATGTGCCATGTTTCGAGGAAGGAGGATCATGAGCGAGAGAGAGTTGGACGCAAAGACGGAAAAAAGACCGCAGATGTAAAACAAGTCAAGCCAGAATGGGTGAGAGTTGACGTGCTTGGATGCCGTGCGGCCGTCAATGGCGAGGGTGAAGATGGCGACACAGTACAGGAATCGGAAGAGGGTGCGGACGATGTTGAGTTCTTTAAAGTACTGGAGGCGGGCGAGTACATCTTGATTGGCACCTTGGCGTCGCTAAACTTTTCTCGTGAGTCATTCCAATCTTCATAAGGGTTGGGATTCCTATTTAAAAAACTTACTGATTCCTTGATAAAACGAGGGAAGACAATGAGGAGCCAGACACTGCCGATAAAGAGGATGAAGGCGGAGATGGATCCAGCGAGGAAGATGTTATCCTCCATCTTTGTCAGGTCGTCGGTCTCGATATTGGCTACACCCGGCATAACACCGGCGCAAAGCAGACAAACAAAGACCCAGATCTTGAAATGCGGACTTTTGTACCAGGTCCCGGTGTCTTTCCCTCGGATAGCTCCAATCAAATATGCCCAATAGAGTGTTTCTTCAGAGTGGATGGAGAGGACAAGAACCCATGCGATGGCAAGGAGTTGGTAAGCGTTTCTGACGAGCTGTTGTCGTGAATCTGACCAAAGCGTAAAGGGTACCGGGACGATCTCAGTATGGGTTTCGGTGGTTGAGACCTCCATATACCACTCTTTGTACTTGACATAGATGAGAATAACGTTCCAAACTTCAAACTGGTAAATTAATTAGCTTTCATTTTGTCAAGGCTCGAGACATACGTACCAAAATCATAGAGAGGATGAACATCCAGACAATCACCCAGCGAAACGCGCTCCGTCGGGTGAAAAAGAGACATTTGCCTTTATCGTATGCCCAGATGTGGTAGAAGATGAAGACAGTGCCCAAGGTTGTGACCATGCCTCCCATAAATTGGGACGTGGGAGATTCGTGACACATAGTTAGTACGGCAAGTGGCGTCCGCCATGAAAGGAGATGGATAAATGCGGAAGGAAAAGGAGATAGAGAGAAAGGTTACGATTTATATAAGGAGAATACGTACGTTTGGGATGGATTACTGTAATAACTGACGATCATCCATCAGCACAGTATTCTGTCAGCATCAGTTCGCAATCCAGTCGAACCATTACCCATCAATCACCGGCTTATCCGGACCCTCTTTTTGTCCACATGTATCGTTAACAGTTCATCACATTCAAATATTTAGGAAGAAGGACGTTCCAGCCGAAGGATGTACACGAAAACCCTCCTCCCTTTCCCAGCCGAGACTCACTGCTTTGTCCCATCCTGGACATTTCATCCAGGACTTCTGCCATCTGTCATCACTTGGCAGGGACTATCCATCTCCAAGTGAGGATGTGTGTAGTGTTATGTTTGCATGGCGTTTGCATGTGTGATGCGTGCGGAAAGGCACGATAAGCAGCTTGTGTTGGCTACGTAATATTTGGGCCGCATCAAAGATTGAAGAGCGGGTGATGCGTGCTGCGGCGCAAAGGACTCTTGGGAAAGCGGAGTGGAGGGGAAAAGGTCCAATAACCAGAGAGGGAGATAGAAAATTGCTGATTGCTGATCGACGGTATTTTGTTGCGTCCTTCCCGGAATTGGGCGATCAGCATCACTGTTCTTTGTCAGCCAGCGTCCAGGTTGTTCGTGAATGCCACTATTAATAAGCATTAGCACACAAAATATTTGTTGTTGACGGTTGTTGAGATGCCTTTTTGTCGAGCTCTGAACTAACAGAGGTGAGGTGGCATGTGACATGCTACCCCCTTTTCATAGCTCCTCACGAGCGCTTCGCCTGCTGTTTAGCCTGCCCCTGGATATATAAAGGGTACCACAGATGGCTGCATGTCGAAGAGGTTCTGATTCCTGAAAGGCTAAATAATTTGGCATCGCATAAGCACTAAGCACATACCCTCGGCCTGATGCCTTCCGTGCTTTTACTCTGTGCTTACAATACTTGTACGCTTTGCTAAAATCACAAATCGCCATCTCGCTGTCCGCTGCTTTCCAGGCCCGGCGATATTCGGCTTCTGTCCTGAAGCCTCTACTTGCTCGGGCCTATAGTCTGGAGTCTGGAACTATTGGGGAAGCACAGACCTTCCTTCGGATGATCATCCCCCTCGATCTTCCTAGTGGGGGCATGATTCCGCAATGTATCCTCCACAGTCCACGATCCCATCCCTGTGCTTGCCCAGCAGCAATCCTCCTTCGCCCAGTTATAGCCGTTCGTTACCTCTCAATCCAATAACGAGCAGCCGTTGCCCTCTATCCTGCAACAATGCCAAGCACGAAGTGCTAGACGAGTCTCAAGAAGTTGGCTGTGGTTCAGAGGGTTCAACGTGTAGCGCCCGTAATGATAAGACTGATGAATTAAATGGTTGGCGATTGTTGAGGAAACACGGATTGTCGGATTTCGCCTGTAAAAGAATCTATTTTGATATTCGAGATACACAACAATCTCACTGCATCTTGATATATAACTTACTAAATCGTCATGCTAAATCCAAGACGGCGCATCGCGGACAGCGTGCGTTATGAATTAAAGTGTGTTTTCTTTCTAGCACTTTTAATGATCAAGTGGTAGAGATACACTATGCAAGGTGTATTATATGACTACACAGCAGCAATATATGCAAAGCGTATTCGTAAAAAAGTAAGCATTGGGATTCGCCCATGAGCTTTGACGTGATGACTAAAAAAAAAATAACAGCGGCTGGTTTCGATCCAGCGACTTCAAGGTACCCAAGTTAGTATGAGCCTTGCATTCTTCCTCTGAATTACGCTGTTTTGTGATGTTCCTTAAGCAGCAAAAGCTTATATATACATTTTCCTGCTACGTAATTCTGATCAAACGAAGAATATGCACTGTGGGTACTTTTTTGTGCCTCTTCAGCCCCCATTGACATAGTCTTGTCATATCGCATTCTAGGATGGCCTGTGGGTAAACTGCTTATTCTTGATTTCTTCGTCCGTTTTAGCTTGGAACTCCGCGAGTCCCATCTTGTCTGACTGTCCATTTCGCATTATTGCATTTCTCATCCCCTCCGTCACGATTTCAGCTAATATACATGCGTCTTTGGACTTGGACAAATCTGATTTACGACTGTGGCTCTTCAGCTTAGCTTCCTGCATGGGAAGGAGCGGCGCGCTGTTTGAAGTTATGGCCGTGGGAGACTTAAAAACGATACCATAGCCGTCATATGTGAACAAAAAGGCATGCAATTGTTCTTTCATGTCTAACTAGCATATTACCAAAATAAAAACAAGCTCACTAACGACCCTACCGCAACCAGCAACAATTGTCGCTCTGCCTTTGTCGCTCCACCCTCACGTGTCCCAGCAGCCGATGTCTCCCATCCTGTTAGTCCCTTACTGATCGTTGTTGTCATATCATTACTTACACTAGCAGTGGTTGAGGTTGAGGTCAAAGTAGATGTGGAGGTAGGACCAGAAGGAGAGATGGTAGTAACAGACGAAGGGTTGGATGAGTAAACGTTGACGTAATTGATCTCAAAATACGCTTGAGCATAGGTTGTTGAGCCATCGTTGATTACATAGGTGGTATAACTGTTTGCCACAAACTTTCGTGAGTAGGTCGTTTCTCAGTATGGTCGAAGAAGGGAAAAAGGGCGTACCATGTTGCATCGCCGACTAAAGCTGGGCAGGTTCTTTGCAGCTCGGAAGGTAGACCGGCGTAGTCTCCGCACAGCGCAATGTTGATTGTCAATGTTTGAGCTACATATTGTGATCAGCCAAAAATAAAACTACTGAACAAAGGGATAAAGTCACTCACGACCGAACAGGTTGGCGATATCGCATGAGCTAGAGGGATATTCAGCGACGGGCGTACCGAGAGTTGATGTATCTATCTGTGTGGCATTGACTTGAATAGCGGTTGGTATAGCAGACCGCTATGATATCCATAAGCAACTTTGCTTTTGACTGTTTCAGGAGAGGAAAAAGAAAGAAGGAGAGACTCACAGTCATGAACCAAACCCTAATCCCGTCCTTTGCAAACTCGGCCACATAAACTCCTCCTCCAGCTTCAGCAAACTCCCGCCCATACGAATTTGTATTCCTGTCGTAAACTGTACATCCCGATCCATAATTCTGCGAATTGTCACAGTTTGGGTAAGAGACTGTACCGGAGAAGGGGGAAGGAGAGGTGGTCGGGATGGTGCATGAAGAAGCGCCGGATGTGTGGAGAGCGATCATGTTGGTTGCTTGGAGGTTTATACCTTCGATGATGTCGATCTCGCCTCCTGCGGGCCATGATGGGCCCTCTGTGCCATGTCAGATGTATTTCGTAGTTTATTATATTCCTGACTGTGAGATGAGATGGTAAACGTACGAGTCCAGAAAGCAGGCCAGACACTACATCCGTACGGTAAATGCACAGCGTCCATAACCCAGACTGTGCCAAGGTCATAAGCACTTTTACTCAACAGCCTTGGAGCATATCGTTTCTCAGGGTAAGGAACAAAAGTGCGATTGTCAACTTTGAGGATGGTGGCGCCAGTGGAAGTAGTGTAGAGTAAAGATGTGTTGGCGGGTGTCGCCCAAAATGTGTCGCCGCTGTTCTATAATTAGCATAAAGGTGAATCTCATTGAGACCTACTTTGTGGTGTTATCATATGTTTCGACTGGAAACGTGAATCCATCACTACACGTAGTCAGCGATTGGTTCATTATAGAAGAGAAGGAGGACTTACAAAAATCCTTTACCGTGCCAAGACTCGACTAAGGGGTAGACTGTAGCCCCTGCTCGAAGCGCTATGGTAACTGACAAGGCGATTGCAATTAAAGTCAACATCAATGGGTAGGTTAGTGTTGAGTTGGTCAGTCCAAGAGCGACATTTTATACTTCCATCTTTCTGTGGCGGCGACCTTATGATGCGTCATCATCCAATCAAAGAAGGAGGGGCGTGTTTGAAAAGACAAAAGGCAATGAATGATCCAAGACTTCTCTGCGTCTTGCCGTCCATAATAACATAGATCGGATCTAGGGTTTGTCATAGCCTCATGAACTTTTTCTAAGGCAGCTGTGCAGGGTTAAGAGGTAATTCTTCAGTTAGGTACAGGAACATTTATCTTGCTCTTTTGCCGAGACCAACAACATCACAAACAAATTATTGCCGATATCTTGTATTTAGGATGAGTGGGGAACTCACCAGATTCAGAGGCGGGAATGCAGAGCAGGGGGATAAGCTTAATAATAAGATAGAAGTGACCTTAATAGAAGGAGTTGTTAACGTCGATGGCATTAATTACACCTAATAATAACAATCGACGAGTGAACTGAACCAATCTTCCACGTCACAAGATAATTTAGGGGATGCGGTCAAGTCCGCCCTCGTCCATGAGGTGTTTTCGACTCTTTGTCATCCGTCGTTCCTTCGCTGCTGTTTATTGATTCAATTTATTCCTCTTCCTCAGCTTTGAACTCCTACAGATATTCAGCTTGAGACGCTGGAGCACAGCAGATTAGGCCGAACAGGAAGTGCTTACATCGTTGGACAATCAAGGTGCGTCGCCGAGTACCGTGCTGCCTTTCGCTCATCCAGTTCCAGTCACGATAGGATAATAACCTCGTCACCAGGCCATCACAATTGCAAGATGACTCCTCCATCCCACTGGCAGACTATATCTCCACAAACACGCCCTTTGACTCTCACCGTTCTTGACCTCACGCCGTTAGCTCTTACAGTCTCCCTCTCGCTTACTCCCTCCGCCTCAATCTCATTGCATCATTCACATCCTTCACAATCCCATCATGCTCATGGCACCCACGGCCACCCACATACACCTGTATCACATGGTCATATTGCCCAAGTCCCGAATCAGAAGAACCGAAAACGTCACCGCAAACGGGGCCACCCGAATCAAATATTTGCAACATCCACTCACGGAGAACCGAGCGAAGATGACGAGCACGAGCAAGAAGAATCCGACTCGAATTCACATCAGGATAGCGCTGTAAGCTTCAAAGACCTGTTGCGGCATGGCGTCCTGGTATATGTCAATGGGCAGCAATCAAACAACCTATTCGCGAATGTGATGGATGATGAGGACGAGGAGACAGAGTGGGAGGACGAGACAGAGGCATCGCCACATGGGGAGGAGATGGAAGAGAGTATGGAACAGGGAATCACACGTCGACGACCGCGAAAGGCCCGTTTTGGGGCATCTGCTGCTGAAGCTGCGGGAAAGGCGACGGGAAAGAAAAAGGACGAGAAGCCGCATTCAAAAGGGGATAAAGATAGGGCCGTGCTTGTAATCTATGGGTTGATGCCTGCTCAAGAGTATGAAATTGAGCTGAGAGTTGTTGGTATGGGAGGTCAAGAAACTGAGGCGTTGGGTAAGTAATTTCGTCTCCAATGAACATTTCTAACATACATTATAGCCTCTACAAGCGTATTAATCCCCGCTCCACCTACAGCCACCGTTTGCCCTCGCTCTAGAGCGAATTCTCTTCGTTCGCGTTCTTGCCCCCGGTCCCGATCCAACTCCCTCACCGCCCCTCAAGCTCCTGAAGCCGCACCAGACGCGCCTCCATCCCCTACCCACGCCGAGGCAATCGTTCCTACTCCCATTTTGAATGCTGTCGATACACAAGCTGCTCAGCTGCGTCACTTGATCGCTACTGCCCATACCGAAAAAGAACTTCTTCAAACCCAGATCAAAGAAGCTCGGCGTACTGCGCAAAGGGGGGAAGCAGCGTTGAAGGCTGAGATTGAGACTGTGAAAAAGGGGATTGAAAAGGCTGGTGGCATGGATTTGAGAGCAAAGCAAAAGGCGTTGGCGTTGCAAGAGCAAGTGAAGCAAGGATGGGCAGGTGCTGAAGCAGCAGAAAAGGAAATGAAGGCGGTTGAGCAGGGGCTCGCTGATCTGGAGAAACGATTGGAGCAAGTGAAAGAGGAAGTGGAAGAGGTCAAGAAAGAGTTTAAAGAGGTCAAGGAGGAAGAAGAAAAGGCCAAGGAGAGTGACAAAAAAACTAGAAGTGACGAAGATAAAAAATTAGCCGAGATGATCTCCAAGATCGAAAAGCTTAAGACCAAAAAGGCCAAGAAAGAGGCAGAGGGGGCAGAGCTCGAGAGGCGATTGGAAGAGTTGGAAAAGGAGATGGAAGAGGCACAGAAGAGGAATGAAGAGGAAAAAGCAAACCGGAGCCGGACAATGTCATATTATGCCGCTGGGTACGGCCAGCAATACCACGATCCTCACGATCCTACCCCATTCGGTCCCGTCGGTGCACCACCACCCCCGGTCACAGGTTCAAGCACATCTCAAAACAACAGCCGTACACTTACCACTCACCCCTCATTGACCAATCTCTCGGGGCCGTATGCCGCTGGACCCGCTTACCGTCCCAAAGGAGCACCGGGGTACACACCTCGCTTCCCATCAGGTGGTGCTCGTCCCAGCCCGACTCTTCCTTCTCCTACCCAGACAACGGGCTTCTATCCATCTGCTCCTCACCCAGTCCCTCCTGTTAACGCTTCTCCAGGGTTTAGACCTCCGAAAGTCGCACCTGCTCTGGGGACAAGCACAACGAGGCCAGGTGTGAACGCTGCTGCTTTACCGTTCCACCCGCCAAACTACAACCCTCAACCTGGATGGACTGCATCATCTAATAATAACCCTCCTGCTGCGAATCCAACCCCTCCCGGAGCCCATAATACACCGCCAGCAGAGCACACGACCGCACTCATGCCTCCATCCCTTCAGCACCGTATTTACCTTCCCAACCCTCGGGCTCGTCCGTTCCAAGCACCTTCTGCAACTTCTTCTCCCGCGCCAATCCCACCTACAATTGCACCATCTAGTGCTCCGTCTACGAACCCATCCAACCCAGCAGTAGCAACAGCCGTCGCCGCCACATCTTCTTCACCATCCAGCTCCAGTCCTAGTTCGCCGGCTTTCCCGCCCCTTCCCCCTTCATCCTCCGCATCAGCCAACAAATCCACATCCGCCTCTGTTTCTCAACAAGGATCTAGTTTGGCAAGTATTGTAACTCGCGCCGTGCTCGCGCCTACTTCGGCTTTAGCACAAAAATCTTCGCCAACCGGAGGAATCGGCCTTGGTTCTGGCGTTAGTGCGGGGCCAATCGATGTGGTGGGACGTACTGCGAGTCCGTCAGGGTCGGTAACAGGAGCAGGAGGGATACCAGGGCGGAGAACTTCTACGCCACCTATAGCGCACGGTCATGGGATGGGCGCTCATCCAGGATATGATGGTCGCCCAGGAGCAGGAGCAGGGTCAGGGCCAGGGATAGGTGGGTTAATGAAACGCGGAAGCTATACTGGTGATTTTCCGCCTTTATCGCCTACCTGGTCTGGGCCGGGACCTATCGGCGGTAACGGGGCTCCTGGTACTGCAACCGGTCTGAACGATGGGGTCGATAGAGGCCACGGGATGCAGAGTTCGGGATCGGGGACGGTAACACCAGGATTGACGATGAGGGAGGGTATGCCCCCTCGTCTTGGTGGAAATGTTAGGAGTGGGAATGAGAAGAGCGGGAGTGGGAATGGAGCGTGGGGGAGGGAAGGGATTGTGACGGATGCCATTTTGAAGAAACGAGATGAACAATAATCAAAAGTCTCTGAATAGGAAGAAGCCAAGTTGACGGAGGATGGAAGAGCGAGAAGGTTGAGGCGCGAAGGAGACGGGGTGGAGAAGGGACGAAGGAAGTCTTTTTGTACGCATTAAGTACCATTTTGGCAACACAAAATTAGCATTTCGTTATATCACTGTATGCATTGGTTCTATCTTTGGTTTTCAAGCGACAGATGACAGTTTCGAATAAATAACAATATGGTATCAACAACATATGGATTCGCATCAACTGGTACTTAGTTGAGTCAAAATCCGAATACATCATGAAAAGTCCATCTTTCCGAAATAGTGTTGCACGGTTTATTCAACAATATAGTGTACATAATCGTACTTTTCTATGTGATACTAACATGTTAGCATCAAGATGGTTTGATCAGATAACTATAGAACTGATTTTTCCAATTATTAAACAGGTTTCATCTTAAAGAATCATTGCAAGGCCAAACAGTAAAGCACCCAACAAGCCTCCAAGGACAGCCTCGACCCTTCCAGCACCACTCGAGCTCCCGCTCGCACTCGCATTGGCGCTAGCGGTAGAACCGGATCCAGAAGTGGCAGAAGTAGACACACCAGCACTAGCGGTAGAAGTCGCACTCGCGTTGGAAGAAGAGTTGGAAGAGTAAACGTTGATATAGTTGATCTCGTAATACGCTTGAGCGAGGTTGGATGTTTGGTTGTTGACGACGTAGGTTGTGTAACTAGGTGAATTGGTCAGCCAGGAGACACGCAGGATTTGGGTGGCGATACAGAAAGGAGCTGGACAAAGGAGCTGGACAAAGGAGCTGGACAAAGGAGCTGGACAAAGGAGCTGGACAAAGTAGCTGGACAAAGGAGCTGGACAAAGGAGTTGGATGAGGAAAGGACGAAACTTACCAAGTGTTATCGCCTACGAGGGCACCGCAAGTCTGCGCGAGAAGATCGGCGTTACCGGCGAAATCGCCACAGAGAGTGATGTCGATAGTAAGAGTTTGAGCTATCAAGATGGTCAGCTTTTTGAAGGGGAAGAATGACAGTACGGGCTTACGGCCAAAGAGGTTCTGCACGTCGCAAGTCTCAGAGCTATACAGGGCAACTGGTTCACCAAGAGTTGAAGTGTCGATGGAAGAGGCGCTAACGCTCAAAGAGTCGGGGACGGCGTCTCTCTATAGCCTCGTTAGTTCTGGATGCATAAAAGAAAGGGAATGACGCACAGTCAAGAACCAAACCCTGATCCCATCAGTCGCCCACTCGGCAACGAACACACCACCACCCGCGGCTGCAAAGCCCGCACCGTACGAATCAGTGTTGGTGTCATTAACTGTACATCCCGAGTCTGAGTTTTGGGATATGTCGCAGTTGTCGTATGTGATTGAGCCGGACATGGAAGATGAGTTTGAAATCGTGCAGCTATTGTAGACGGAGATGTATTAGGATAGGTAATACAAAAGGAGATGGTGGTTTCACTTACGTCCCACCAGTGGTGTGGAGAGCAACCATGTTGTTGGTACGGAGGTTGATACCTTCAGAGATATCAATCTCACCTCCAGCAGGCCAGTTAGGTCCCTCTACCGCCACCATCAGAATCCTGCATTCCTTCATATAACTAAGAACTCACGAGTCCAGAAAGCAGGCCAGACACTGCAACCATAAGGCATATGCACAGCATCCATCACCCAAACGGTACCGATATCCCAAGTCTTCTGACTGAGTAGTTTAGGAGCATATCGTTTCTGGAGGTAGACGACATCAGATTCGTTGTCGACTTTGATGATGACACGGTCGTTGTCGTTGACGTAGAGGAGAGAGGTGTTGTCGGCGGTGGCCCAAAAGACGTCTCCGCTGTGTGTGGTCAGTCTGGAGCCTTTTGGAAGATTATCGATGGCCTACTTGGTAGTGTTGTCATAAGTCTCGGCGGGGAATCGGAATCCGTCACTAATAGGTCGTCAGTCGCGAGTCTTGTGGGTGGCTCGGAACTGGTTGACAACATACAAGAATGAGGTGCCAGAGAAAGAGTCACTCAGAGGATAGGTGGTGGCGCTGACTTGGATGGATGCGATAGTTGCCGCAGTGGCAAGAGCAAGCTTGAGCATGATGATTGTTGGTGACGAGTGCTTGGACGGTGATGATCGAAACTTGGGCCTTTTATAGAGAAGATAAGTGTAATTAAAAAGAATGTGTTCAAGTTGGAAGTCGTAAAGTGGGGTTTAAACGGTGCACTAGAAGTGAAAGCGTGGTTAAGGAAGGAGTGTCGAGGAAGGAACGCTGGCGGATGATGAAAAGATGAAAATACAAAGAGGACAGAAGAATACGCTGCAAAGGTGAAAGGAAGTGCCGGGATCGGCCAAAATATCGTATTTGCATCTTCCCACCAGTCTATGTTGTTCTAATATTGGGATACTGCGCAGATACTACAAAATAGCAGCGCAGAGCATACATTGGCCGAGATGACGCATGCCCCATGAAAAGCCAGCCAAAAAAACCTTTCTTTTTCCACCTCTCCACGACGCGGTCTCTCAAGTTCTCAACCAATCGACCATCCACAAACATCCGTAAACAAGCTTCTCCCCTGAATATATATAGGGTCTTACTTAGCCCAGGACTTCGGAAGCTTAAATTCTGTGCCTTTGTTTACATCCGGATCCATACATGATGACGGCTCGAGAAGATCGATCTTTGTCCCTTGCATTGTGTTGTATCGTGCATCAAGTGGTGTGAGACAGTGGCGACATTATGAGCATACCCAGTAACATCAGTGGCGAAGAAACAAGGCAGATCTCAAGCCAACTAAGATCAGCAGATCACATAGTTTCCTTCCTCTCTGTAAGAAGACGACTCTCCATCATATCAATCCCGTCCTGCTGCGTCTGCTGCATCATTGCCGCTGATTACCCAAGTGACCATTCATCCTTGTTGCTATAGACTTTGACCACATCATCTGAACCCAATAATGTACTAATGCAATAAACTTGAGCACTGGTCAACCTACCTCCTATCTCCACAGCCATCGAGGAGTCGCCATTTTCATCGGGACAATACTACTTGTGCAGCATCACTTTGTTCTGAATTTGATTCTGGGCCTGATTTGGAATGAGAGGCAGAAGGAAGGAAGATGATGCAGACGTCGAAGGTGCCTGTACATGCATGCAGTTCCTTATTTCCTTAGGGGACGCAAGTTTCATGGTGAGATGAAACGCGGTGATAATTGCTTCTCTCTCCTCCTCCTCCGTCAGTCTCTACTACTCGAACCCATAAATAGACCGCGCAAATCCGTCAACTCCGTCAGGTCCTATATCCCTCGAGGTCCAGCTGGAGGTCCAGTTCTTTCTCCGGAGGTCAAGCTGGACCTTCTTATCTGAAGCGCGTCGTAACTTCCTACGATCTCTTCTACTTCGTGCAGGCTCGTGACATACTTCCTGTTTGCTCGGTTGCTCTCTTACTGACTATCAGTTCTCTTATGATCGCAAGTTCTGGCAGGTTTGGGGCAAGCTATACATCCTGTTACTAACCCCCAGGCTCTTCCACCGGCACTTTCCTACTTCTCTGGGCTCTTTCTTCCTCCTCTGGGGACCGACATGCTGGGTGTGCTGACTGTTATATGATAATAAGCTTTCGGCTGTTATCTTTCAGCAAGGTATCTCACTGGCTATCAGAAGCCGAAGCCCCTGCGGCTCCCTCGGTATCCTTCCCTGCCCACACTGATGCTTCCCACTCCTCTTCCTCGGGGCTTTCCCCTTGCCGCCGGACCTGGTGGATACGAGGGCGAGAAGGAGAAGAGCTGAAATTTGTAGGAGTGGAGGAAGATGACTGGACTGACGGTGTGGCAAGGTTGGAGAGGAGATGCGCGAGGCAAACTGTGTGGGAGAGAACGAGCCTTGGGTTGATGGACTTTGGAAGGGTCGGGTTTGAAATTAGATCTGTCCGCTGACCTAGCACGAAGACGATTGTCGAGCGCGGTAGCCCAGTCAATGAGTTCATTGAGATTCATCGGTTCGAACTGAGCACGCGCGAGTTCGTCTTGGAGGTTGTCGGACAGTTTTTCAATGGCCTTGTCGACCAAAATCTCATTATCTCCAGACCAACCAAGGACGGCACCATTACAAGCTCCCTCTGGAGGCGGGTCACTCGGTATCTGGCACTAGCCAGGACCGTGTTGTCGGCGGCTGAAGCATTATGGGTCTATAGGACTGGTACCAACGCTTAGCTCTTGTCTAACCAGAGTCAGATAGAGGAAAGCAGGTCGCTACCAAGCTACTATGGACCTACTATATATATTTCTATGCTCGCCACTACAAGCTAAATGATATCTAGGTATACACCTCGCTAATCTATAAGCACATCATTGTTGACATAATCTGACATCATGGTTATCTTACTCCGCAGTCCCCGCAATCTCCATTCTCCCCCCGCTACCACAGTTACTCAACAATCGCCGTCAGCTTCCTCGAAGGTTGTCCTCCCAGGGACAGGGGTAGTGCTTCGACTGGCGGCCTCCTTGGTAGTAGTGGTGGTTACAGTGTTCTCTGTGGGTGGGTTCATTGTGACTTCTTGCTGTGTCGTTGAGTGGCAGGAATATGTAACTTCTCGCCCGTCCTACTTGTTGAACTGGTATTCACTCAGCACCTTCGTACAAACAGTCTCAGAGAGCAGTGTACAAGATAGTGATGAGGAAATACCTGAAAGCTACAAAGAGAATTAACGTAGGGTATAGAATCTGAACGAAAAAGACTGCCTAGTCATCTATCTAAACTACTCACATTTTACTCCAGCCCCGGATGGAGAATATGGTTGCTCGTCCGCAAGGCAGGCTAGGAGCAAATTGGACGGTTAATCGCCCGCCTTCAGAATAAACCGCATCAGAAGGCGGACCGTATGTTGATGAAAGGAAATGAGTTTGCAAGGAGGGGAGACAGTTATTAGGAAAGATGACTCGACGTCATCGAGTGCAGTGCGTGGAGGACGGAGGGTAAAAAGAATGCGTTGAGACCAGGGAAGTTACGTAATATGGATAGAGAGTCAGGACCCGACATAGAGGAAGCTTCCCGAGTCGCCACTTTTTGCAAGACATATTATTGGTGGTCATGGCATAAAGGAGAGATGTATGTACTATGTACCCAAGCAGTAGTAGTCCTCAAGCGCCAACAACCAGCACCAGTAGGATCTATCAGTTGACAATCAATAATAAACAAAAACTCCCGCTGATAACTCCCAAGTCCTCATTTTGGATATTCCGCCCATATCTTTTATCTGCACCGTGCCTGAATGCGATGAACCTTGTTTCCTCATCGGCGGGGGGTTTTCGTCACTTCCCCCTCCCGCCCAAATCCAATCTCCTCCTTTGCCTTTGACAAGCGATTTTTTCTTATAAATCCATTGCCCTTTTTCGATACTTGAGTGAAATGTGAAAGGAAAAGGAAGGAAATGCGATCAAACCCCTTTCGATTTTGTTTCGCTTTGCCATCTGATCTCTGATCTCTTCATTAATTATTGCACGTCGCACGCAAAAGGATGACGGATAGTATTTGGGATCTGGACAAGCTTATTACGGCTGACGTTTGTCTACGACCCCACAGTCCACATTTTTACCGAGGCCCCGAATGAGGACAACATTGGCTCCACACGATAAAGAATACGCGAAGTCGCGTTGTGATGCTGCATATAAAGACTTGAAAAGACCTTTGACTCAGTCAAAGCTCCATTGTGCACTCTGAGCATGATTCTTAACCACACACACTTATCTCAAGAGCAGCAGTATACACAATAATTCACCAAACTCACCCAGATGCCCGAGACTCCATATATCCCTCTAACGACACTTGCCCCGATCCACGAAGTCCACCATCTTATCCTCCGCGAAATTAATCCCCTCCACCTCCTCACTCTCTCCAAATCCATATTCAACTACCTCCTCCCCAAACTATACCACACCCTTCCGATCGATAGTACCAACGTCAAACAAATTCTCTATGGCGTCACTTCTCCTGGTGGATACAAAGCCCAGGCATTAAGCCATGTGAAGAGGCTTGAGATAGGAATGAATGGGAGAGGAGATCCTCTGAGAGCGGCTTTACACGATCTGTTCGAACTTTCGAGCTTGCCAAGGCCACTTTTCTCCAGACTGGAACATATCCACTTTGGGCATTCTCTCTGGGAGCCATATGATGGTCCTGGGGGGATGTTCGAAGCTCTTCTCCCATCGTATATCCCTCCATGCCATATCTCTTTCGATCTCTGCCTCTTCCCCACAGAACAAGTATGGTCAAACAGGGACGATAACCTCAGTCGACTGAGACGACTCACGAATTTTTTATTGGTGTTTTTCCATGAGAAGAGTGCGAGTCATATCACTTTCAGGGTCTTCCATCCATCAGACTGCGGAAAGAATAGTCGACCATATAGGGAAGTGGACTGGGACGTACAGGGAGAGAGCAAGGTCTCGGCTGATTTGTACATGCTGAGAGAGTGGGTCGTACCCCGCTTGTTGGGTAGGAGCGAGGAAGACCTAAGAGAGGAGTTGGAAAATTTCTTTGAAAATGGAATGGAGGATAGGTTCAAGTTCTTGTATGACGACACCATTGCCTGGGATTGGAAGAAGAAATACGTTGTAAGCGTACGAGAGGAGAAGTTGGAGGGGCAAGAGATATCTGAATAATGAGATCAGAGCAGGTAAGTTGGGGGTCTTTTTTTCCCCATAGCTGGAATGGAAACATCTAACACACCTTCAAAAGCAGAATCTGCCAAGCAAAGTTTCGCGAGATGGACCTGTGAAGAGATCAAGAGCGAGGAAGCACTTGTGAGAGATCTGTTCAAGTTTATCATGATACAAAAACAAAGACGGACTGACGGACTCTTTCATGGAGTGTAGAAACACTGTCTCGAAACGTATAGAGCACGATAAACGCCTATTGTGAAATAGAGTGAGCCTTCTCAGTTCCAGGCTCTCATCCTCTATGTCGTCCTGACGCTCACCGGCAGATTTCCCCATTTTTTCAGTCTAACTTCCCTTGTTTGTATTCACAGTACCTATGAGAGGGTAGATGTTCATGTCGTTATGTTGATTTGTTGAAATAGATCGTTTTGAGATACAATTTGTACTTTCCCATAAAGGTGCTTTCATGGCTGATTTGATTTATCTCATTTTCCTCGAGCGTTTGTTTATTGCTTATGCCCTGTTGGCTCCATGGCCACCTACGAAACCATCGCCAAGTTTGTTCTTCCACAGTCTGGATGTTGAGTTGAGATGAATGCCTGACTGTGATTGAGCGAAGTTAATCTGTGACAATCTTAAGTGACTTGCAGATAAGGTGTCCTTTTGCCCTATATGGTATATTTTACAATTTCGTTCTCAGGTCGTACTATAGTACGTGGATGGTGCAACCAGCGGCAGCAGCGAGCCATTGAATCGCACATCATGCATGATGCAAACCGATCAACAAGTCTTCTTATGTACGTTCGTTGGTTACGTAACGTATATACCACCTTATTTTCGCTCGGCTAAATCTCACTCACAAGACCCAGTCGTGGTAATGTTCGATTGGCATGCGTACCTTTATACACCGCTGTCCAGAACTTGCCCGCTTACACACAACATACTGCTATAGAGCAAGAAGGTGCTTTTGATCCGTGTTTACGTAACACACCTCCGACTTTCGGAAGCGTCACGCCCCAATGGAGGCCAAGGAACGAAGATTGACAAATAAAACGGAGTACAGTGAAGTGATGCATGTGTGAATATCTCAGAATATATTTGCCAATAACTCGCGCCAGTCAGCAGTTCGTTAGGCAGCCATTGGTAGACACCTAATTAAAATGGCGGCCAAAAGCAGCAGCGAGGAAACGACGCTCACAAGATCCATTGTTGAGGACCGATCATCAGCAAGAACATCAGGACTTGATCGGATAAGGCAGCGAAAAGCTCACAGCAGGAGTCGAAAAGGATGCTTAGTGTGTCGTCAAAGTATTTCAAGATCTGTTCCCTGTTGATGTTGAAGTACTTATACAGTTTGGACTGGACAGGACATAAGCGTTGCGACGAGAACTTCGTCGATGGTTCTTGCGATCGATGGTAAGTACCCGACATGAGATCTTCGATGCTAACTTGCAATGTTATGCTAGCCGGAGGAGCGGCTTCCAATGTGTGCAGCGGCCTGGTGAAGAAAGATTGAAATACGTCAATCTTCTTGCCGGGAAAGCATCAGACTCTGAAACGCCATCGGCAGGACCATCTACAGAGACTGCCTCTACAACAGCCATCCCCTATTCTCCTCCACGAGATGTGACAGTCTCGTCCACCGATTTATCCGAGTTCATCAGCAGCCTCTTTCAGCCTTTTGATACCAATCAAGGGTCAGACCGTAATAATCTTGAAAATGGAGTCCCGCCAACGACGATTCCCACTTGGCCAACAACATCCGCGTCTACATTGAGCCAATTACCCTTGTCTACTGGCGAAAGTATTGGGCCCGGTCCAAAGTTCCTTTTTCCAGGAGAAGTGCTGCCCGCATCTCTATCTTTGAATGATCCTCAAAACACTGTTGATAATCAGCCACCGCCGAGAGTCTCTGTGACCGGCCAGGACTGGCTTTCTGGAGCTTTAGCGGACGATATGGATCTGTACGCCGCCTGCCTGATAGGCCAACTCCGTTTCGCTGCTACTTCTAAAGAAGGTGAAAAGCACCTTCCGGTGGAAGAACCGCCTTCGACAACATCTTATGGGAGTAGTATACTCGATATTGTGGAAGGCTGTGCGTATATCTTGTCTGTTGATCAAAATTGAACTGACACTTGCATCAGACCGTAGATACCAAGGTAAACACGTTCATCCTTAATTATCACCCAATCTTGCTGACATCATGTAGGTACATGGCTTCCCAAAGAATCCGAGCTTGCCGATCCACATTCTTTCCGGAACCCTCCTTACGGTCTGGGAGGGGTAAGAGAGGACAATTCTCTGAATGTTAGTACTCGCGGAGCAGTTATGGAAGGGCTCAAGCTACGAGCAAATGCCCATAGCAAAACTCTGGGTCCAGTATATTGTATTCTGGCAATGGAAATGCTTGGAGATCCGAGTCAGTTCTCCTTGGCGGATGCTCTGGCTTCAGTGTGTGATCTTCGTGAGTCGCGTCTATGTTCCAATGAATGACCACTGACCCAATCATGCAGAGGTGTACAACTTCACTGTAGCTGGATGTGCTGCTAGTTATGGCCCTTTATTAATAGGAGAATCCATAGTCAAAGCTGTGTTCGGCCCGCAGCCCATAATCATTGATTTGAACGGGGCTTATACTGACCAAGCGGGTCTTGTTACTTTCGCGCAAGCAGATATTGGCCACTGTATATGTACCAAGCAACGACGCCCTTTGTAAGATCATAAGCTTCCTAATACATAATTAATCCTAACATGATGGACTAGGTTCACGCTAATGCCTTATGACTCAAACAAAGTCACCAATAGCGAAATGTTTCTGGGCGTTCCATCACGCGCTCATCACTTTTTGAGCGATATCTGTATGCTCTCGGTCGAGGATCATGTGGACCCGTCCAAATTAGCAGAACTGGAACAATCCCTCAAAGCCTCTTTTGACGACCCGCTCATACCGGTAATCTGGTCACGAGCTGCGATGATCACCCTCTACCAACGACTCCATAACGTTGGCCCTCTCCACCCTACAATTCGCGCCATGTCATGGGACATCCTCCTCGATCTTCCACCTCAGCCATGCCGAAAATCAGAAATATTCCCTCTATTCTTAGCTGGCGCAGCGGCAATTTTGGAAACGCAGAGAGCAGCCGTGAGGCAGCGGTGGGTTAAAGCTCCTGAAAAAGGATTCGAGGAGGGGTTAAGCTTTTTGGAGGATCTATGGGCACATGTGGATAAAACAGGACATACGGTATCGTGGTTGGATTACCTGGAGGAGAAGGGAGGAGCGCTAGCCTTCTTCTGATGTGCAAACTAGATTAGCTAGACGAGGAAATCTTTAATCGATAACTCTTCTGTGAGACGTGTTTATTAGCATGTGTGAGCTGAGAGAGAACCACCATTAGTACTGTCTTCGTCAATGGCGACTTTTTGCTCCAAAGTTAGGCGACCGACGGGAGTTAGTGATATTGCTGTCCAGCGTCACTTCCACAAGACGCAGACCAACATCTGAGAGGCGCATCAACCATGTCATGTGTATGACTTTTGGGAACGTTGCACCGGATGAGATTCCAGGTTGATCCAGGCCTATTCCTGAATATGAAGGCGTTGGTTGTATCGGAGAGATTTGCGATTATGATCATTGACATCTTTGATGTTGTGAAGCACGCTTTCTTTATTGTCACGGACCATGCTGTGATAGAGGGAGGGCATGGCAACATAAAGATATTCTCGAGCAGACGCCTGGAGTGTAATCGCAAGACTATCGCAACAACAGTAGTATCTGACCATCTCAATTATAACAGATTGGGGATTGATATTCATTCCAAAGTCCATATGCAATACATCTAAGAAATTTCTGAAAACAAGCTTTTCTCATTGGTCTTCCTACTTCCCTTCACAAGTCATTAAGCATCTTTGGCATTTTTACAATCACTTTTCGGTACCTAATTCTTCCCAATCTTGTGCATTTCCTCCAATACATCGAGAATCGTACTTGCGCTCCATGCCTGAGTGTTACAGGAGTCATAGCAGAAGCTTCCATCTTAGTTGATGTAGTTGTCAGCGTAAAAGGCAAACCAAAAACAACCTGGGAGGACACTCACTGCTATTGGTTAGCTCCGGCAAGCCTCGCCATGGGTCACTTTCAATGTGGCGGGCGAGATTCCTAAGGATATTGGAGATGTAATGCATAGTCTTGGTGGGATTCTGTCAGAAAAAGAGGGTCAGCACTGATACACAGAGGTATTCAGGTGTGAAGCTTACAGATTTGCCTTCACCAGCGAGACGGTCGAACTTGAGGTAAGCCATGAGGAACCAACCAAGAGGGAAGCCCCACTCAGGGCCCTGGTGATACTGCAGTATCGCCGTCAGCTGGGTTCCAATCATTCGCTTAGCTATACTCACGTTCCAGCCCTTGGCAATGGCTTGATCTGTACCATCGTTCGAGTTGTCATAGTCGCCTCGATATTGGCTGTCAGAAGGGTCAAGGGTCTTCATACCAAGAGGAGCGCGAAGCACAGCATCGGCAATACTCAAAGCGCCAATGGCTTTGGAAGGAGTGAAAAGCTCAGGAGCGACAACCATCGGAAGCGTGAAGTTGCATCGAAGCTGACACACGATAAATGATCAGTATGGTAAAGAAGAATTGATTTGAAAGATACACACCTGGTAGTCACTCCACTCCCTATCCTTTGGAGTTCCAAATACATCCTTGTAGATACCCCGGCGGTTGACCAAACCCTTGTTGATAACGTATTTATCGTCTTCAGCGGGGTCGCTGGGAACGTAGTAATGCTTCTCAAAAGAGGCTTGAATGAGGTCAGACCATTCTTTGTACGTCACGAGACGCTTTTTGCCCTTGACTGAGAAAAAAGTTAGCCCGGACCTGCGTAGCATATTTAGACACTCACCAGAAGCATTCACGCCCTTAAAAGGAAATTTGCCACCTTTGCTCAACTTATCAAGCCAAGTAAGGGCACTCTTGAGTAGACCGGTGATCTCAATGGGAGCACCATCCCGGGGGGTAGCAGGAAGGCCCTTGTTACCTGCCTTTTCAGACGAACCCATCTTGTCCATCCAGGTACCACAGTTGTATCTGTTGCCACCAAAGATGATTCCAGTCTCCCAATCAACCCAAATCTTCTGGTTGAACCCTTCGTCGCGCATGTCCATATCAAGGTTGGGCCCAGCCTGATTAATCACTGTCAGTTGCCTGAAGTCCAGATAACGTCAGGTTTTTACTTACATTGTACTCCCTGAATTCAATACCCTCTGCATGCCTCTGCAAGATCTCTTGGATCAATTCAGCGACGCTGCTTTCATACTCGTACGCTCTGGGGCTATCCCAAGCAACCCAGGTGTCATCCGCAGGGAATCGGCGCTTGACTTTGTCAGAGAGGATGGTCAAACCGTTGGGAGCCATATGGGTGTAATCCTGGATATTTTGAATGAACCACCCTGTCAAGATCATTAGCAGGGGCAGGAATGTCTTTTGACTCGCTACTAACAAGGGCCATCGCGACAGTTATACCTGGGATTTCGCGTTGAGTCGAGCAAGTTGGGGATCAAGCCGTGTTTGAGAGTGCTGCCGAAGGATAATATATGGGCCCTAGCAGCTGGATAGTTACCAGTAGTAAGGAAAAGACCTCGAAGAGAGATGAACTATGACATTGATTAGCGACCTTAACCTCACGTTCGTTCAGAGGACGACTTACGACGTCTCGTCCCCAACATCTAGCCCAACCAGCGGCGAAATGGGGCAAGCCGGCTGCCAGACTTGGCACAGCTCTTCCGGGATCCAAGCTGGCACTCTTCACCAAGCCATACATTTGCACAGAGCACAAGGCAAGATTGTGAGTGAGCGAATGGCCAGAAGAAACAAACTCAGAGCATTGCTCAACAACAGCTCGGCGAGCTGCCTTGTAAGCTTCGTGGATGACGAGGGAGAAGTACTTTGGGCGCATGAAAGAAGGGGCGGTAGCCTTGATCTGATCGAAGCGGGAAGCGAACCACTTGGCAGGAGCCTCAAGGCGAGGGAGATCAAAGGTTTGCCTATTGATCAATATTAGCAAGTTCTCACGGTGGCTGCGGCAATGACTCACTTGTTTAACCTGTTTACAACATAGTCAAAAGCCCAAGTACCTTCTCGCAAGTGTTGACAGAGAGGATGACCGAGATCGTTCTTCTTAGTGATCTCTCGCAAGGGGTGCATCCAGCCTTCAAGACCGCAGAAAGTAATGGCGCCGTAGTTGGGGATAGTGTAAGTACCATCACCACCTTGATAAAAAGGGTCAGTACACTGAAAACGGAGAGGTACGTAGTGGAAGCTTTACCGGTAGCATCCTGCTCTTCACCGTCAGCCCTGTGGAGGATGACGTTGAGGTCCACCAAGTCCAGTTGGCTCATAGCATCTATAGCACCTTCTTTGCAGAACGCATCCAGATCACCAGAAATATCCTATATAGAAGCAGACGCTGTCAGTCGCCAAGCGTGACTAAATATCACAAAGTTCACTCACGCTCATCTGAGTAGCAAAGACCATGATGCTTCCGGGAGCGAAATCTTCTGGCACAACAACCTCTTGATACTCCTCTCCATTCTCAATGCCTTTGGTAATCTCAGGGGGGCCAATCTCTGTAAGGGTCGACGGGATGCCACGATGAGTAGAGGGGTCGTCCTCCCATTCTTCAAAGCGGGTCTTGATAGAGGCACCGAAGATATATGAGATAGAGGTTCGACCGAGTCTAATGGGTTTGACTAATGTACACAAAGTCAGTGGTATCTCCCTACTGTACATCGAGTTTTACTAACCCCATCCTCGACCTTTGAAGCCCGGGTAAGCCGTATGAGCAACAAGCATGTATCCCTTGTGGGTGACGGGGTGAATTCGGTGAATCATGAGGTACTGAAACTCTTATCAGCCTTTTATTTTGCACGACGATCATGAAACTCACCTCGCCGTCCTCATGCACGTAGCCTTCAGAGTAACCACCCTCCATCATCTCCACATGAAGGGCGTTCAACACTCGCTTGACATTACCGATACCGCTAGACTTCTCCTTCTCCTTACTAATGACTTCATACTTTCTGTTATCGGTGACCAGATCAAGTAGCTTGGGGTAGAGGTCATCAAAACCTTTGTTGGATCCCAAAGCGGCAGCACAAAAGGTCACAAGAGCACCTGTAGACAAGGCATCTTCAGCAGTTCGCTTGTCTCGAGGGGACTGGTTGTCGTGGGTAAGGTCATAGAAGACTGCGTGGGGCACAGAGCCTTGAAGAGGGGTGACAAGCGCCGGACGGGTGCTGGACTTTGACGATGAAAGGCTAAGGTGGACTTCTCCTGATGATGTAAGGCATGCAACGTCCATAGAACCCACAGGCTTCCCAAGACCAAATCTCCAGAGGAGATCCGCAAAGTTCTTGACAGTGTTGCCGTTGTAAGCCTCCCTGACGAGACTGTTGATACCCAACTCCCTGACAAACTTCAAGTCCATCTCCTGGCTTCCAGTAAAGAGTTCAGCCATGACGTAGAGATTCGGGTTCACTCGTCGACCAGCGTCGATGATGGCCTTGCCCAAGGGCAACGGGGTAGAGTGACAATTGTCCAAACGGAAACCATCAAACATCCCAGCGAGAAGTTCGGCGTAGGAGATCATGTGCTGCCATAGCCACGGGTTGTCAGAAGCTTGAGAACCGTATCGGAGCTTGACACAATCATCCCAGACAATGACCTGACGGCGGAGGTAGGCTTTAGAAGGGTATTCGGCAAAGTTGTTTAGAGGATCAGCAGCCCACATCCACCCGTTGTTGGCGACAGCGAGGGCATTCTCGGGGTGTTTCTTGGTAATGTCGTTCTTGGGGATTCGAGTGAAGTAGCGCTCCAGGATCGCCCGCCTGATTTTGTTAACTACTGCCTATGGCAGTTGAAATACAACTCACTCTTCGGTAAGCTCTCCAAGCTTAGGTCCACCCTCCTCCAATCTAGTATATCTCAACCTCCCCACAACACCATCGATACCAGCCTGGATATCCTCATTACATTCCTTATAAAGGTCCACATTCAGCACATCCAAGATCTTGCCCCATCGACTGGCTTGGTTCTCTGCCGAATCACCTGGGTAAGCAGCTTGAATAAATCCTGCAGCCACAGCGGGAGGGACAGAGGTGCAGTACCGAGAGGAGTAAGCGCGATAAGAAGTGATGATATCGGAAGACTTGACAATTTCGGCGAGTTCATTGAGTGACTTGCCTTGAAGGGAAGATCCCTCCCAAGGCTTGGGCGCTTCAGGCTTGGAATTGAGCAAAGAATCGGCAACAGCACGCTCAGAACCTTGGACGTCAAAGATGTAGTACTCCCACAATTTGGCGTCGTCGATGGAAGATTTGATGTGGGGGATTAACGCCTGGAGGTCGGATTCGGATTTGAGGTTGGTGGGGAGACCAACGGACGAGAGCCTTGATGTCAAGCCAAGCAGAGCATCCTCAAATTCGAGAGCAGGGGCGAGATGAGGAGTGTTGTATGGTGAATAACCTACATTTGACTTAGCTAACGATCGCTCCCCTTTGTGACGACTTACCAGCTTCAGGGTGCTCCTGCAACCAAGGCGAGTCATACGCAGTGTGATTTAACACCACGTCAGTGACACCCCCCAATCCGTACTTTTCCTTTGCAAACTTCAACACTTCTTCAACCTCCTTTACCCCACCATCCTTCGCCTTGGAGTCCTTCAAAAGGTCTATATCAAAGACCAGTTGGTTTTGAATAGAGTAGGGACTGCCAGACATGCCTTTTTGTTGAAGAGGCGCCCAATGAAGCATATTGTAGCCTCTTCTGCTAGCTTCCGCGAAGAATGGTTCCCATTCTGTAGTTTTGCCCATCCATTTAGCAAGAACAGAGATGATGATAAGACCATCAAGACTGAGCTGCTTGTCCTTGGGAAGGATGGCACCTGAAGACTCATCTTTCAGAGGGCCAGATGTGATGGGGGTATCGGGAGGGAAGAATGGGGTACGAGCAGGAAGAGTGATGATGGGATCAACGTTAAAGTAGCCTTTTCGGCCTTGAACTCGACCGGTGGAATCGGGCGAGTCATACTCGATAAAGTAGCAGAATGCTCCGGGAGCGGAAATCGGAAGGTCGACCTCGATAGGTCTATCTGAATTAGCTCTCTTAAACGCTACAATGCACCAGAAGCACTCACTTGCTCAGGTTGGAGGGCAACTTTCGCTCTTTCCAGTCATCCCGCTTAAACGCGCCCCCGTCCATCGGAAAGTCGCTTTTAAGCACGCCATTGCGAGTGACATCCGTACCGGGCTGAAGAGTAAACCTCAAGACGTACGGCTTGAAGGGAGGCGGAAGTCGAATGTACTGTGTGTATGTCAGCCAGGTCATTCACATGTCCTGCACCGAACATATAGGCTCACACTCTTTTCTGGACTAGGGCCTCCGTCATCCTCCAACGACAGTTCCCAGACCTGCACTGGCTCACCATCTCCTTCTCTCGAGAAGAATGAAATGGCTTCATCTTGCGGTGTCTTGGGAGTCTTCTTGCCATCGCCCTGAAGGACAGCCTTGGGCTTGGGGATCTCGATGTTGCTTGGTTTGAGGGAGTCGAGGATAGTCATAGTGGGATGATGAGCGAGTTGTTGGAAGGATGGTAAACGAATAAGGCGTGGAAGGAAGGAGTGTCCGATGAAAGGGACACTGGGGATGGGGAATTGTCGAGAGAAGGAGATGTCTGAGGAAGAGATGCTCTTATCCCCCGTGACACTTCCTTGAAGCTCGAAGACACCGAACGATGCGGATCGATGGGATCGGGACGGATTCTGATCCGGATGACGTCGTGTCCCTTAAATTCGCCAGGCCCCGCCGCTCATGCCCCATCATATGAGGTTCCTGAATTCGTTCACGTCGTGCGCAAACTACAAGTTCGTCGAGACGGATATAATTGTTTGGCACAGAGGTCTTGTTACTCCCGTAATTGTATGTGCTTTGAATGCAAATTCTTCTAGAACTACATCTTGTATATCTTTGAATTGTTTCTTCTCTCAATTAAGATACCTTCATCTTATTTTCCTGACACCTCATCTCCCCGCCGTCTTTCTCTTTTCTTCACTACCACTCCTCTGCCCGTCACTTTCTTGGGGCCCATCGTGCTTCTATGTACTGGACTTTTTTCATGAGACTCATAAAGGTTCCCAATTTCCATCATCTGGCCCCCTACGCATTTCATGTCAAGACAGGAAATGTTTGATGATTGATACTGGATCGACCTGTCTGAGGAGACCGACCTCAATGGCGATGTCCCCCTTCTCCTCCAACATGCTTATCAAACCTTTTATTGCAGGGTTATCCGATACTTTGTGTCCATGCTCCAATTGGCTGGATAATCATCCGTATACGGTATCGTGCACGTTTCGAGACTTTCTCTCAAAATCTCCTCGGACGGTGAGGCGATCATCAACGACACCCATTTTCGCAGCACTATTTCATCCATTTGACCCATTCTTGGCGCTCGTATCTCCGCCTTTGCTCTCCTCTCTGACCAACCCGTCACACGGTGTTTGCATCTGAAGCACAATTCAAAGACCACGGGTGGCCCCTCGGAGGAACAGCTGCCACGAGCACGAACGAATGCTGCTAAGAGCATTGATATCCTATCAAGAGCCGGACCGTAGCCATAACCCTGCGTGATGGGATTTCTGATATTGATAATAAACACCTTTGCGGGAATATGGCGAGCGAGGATGTCTTCGATGTTCTCCGTACCTAGTTCGTAGTGGATGTCGCCAAGTCTACCCCAGGGGAATTTTTCGACGAATTCCAATTGGGACACCCGAGCAAAAACGGGGCAATCGGTTTCAAGCTGGAGAGACTTGAGGAGTTCAAGATTGGTGGTCGCTAAAATGAGGTGTTCGAAATGAATCAACGCCAGGCGCTCACGGCCGCTCTTGCTTGCCAGGCCAGGTAAAACCTTTTGATAGTTGTTATTCGTGATGGTGAGTTTGCGTGGGAGTAAGTGTATAGCGACTTTGTATGTCGACCTTGAAAGGGTACAGTATTGCCTTGGATCTTCAAGGACTAATTGATCGAAGATGATATGGCGAACTGGAAACAGGCGAGCAAAATTCCCCGCGGGGGCCTGCAGAAGAACAACAGAGTGAGGTGGCGGGGGTGTCACAGTCATGGTAGCTGCACCAAGCTGGGTATATGTGATCCTGGGGACTGGTGGGAAGGCCAAGCAGCGTAGTGAGTGCGAAGAAGATGAGACTGGCCAGTCTGTCGTGCTGGCATTTCGTCGTTCGCTGGTATGTATAGAGTACGAATCATATGCGGCATCTCAAATCTTGATCTCATCGCCTCCTTTGCCCTCCTAATATTCTATTTACATGCCGCATCAGGACATGTGAGCTGTGCTTAATTAGCTTCTAGTCCGGACATGTGGTCCAAAGAGAAGTTCGTCGTCGTCATTTTTTGCTATTTCACCTATTCGTCTTTCGTCCTATATACTGCGTTCAAATATCATAATTCTGCATTTGTCGACCTCAGATCGGAAGATCCTCCAACATCATTGCAGTCGTAAAGAGTCTAGGGGGACAAATTCTTTTACCAGAACAAGGCTGACAACAACCAGACTGGGAACCGAGGCGCGCTCCTGCTGATCGGTCCAGCAGTGGACGCATAGATAATTATATGTACCTCGATGAGTGCCTTAATCGTAATAAAACGTTCCTCGATATCGCCCTCACGCACAGCCCATGACATTGCGGATGATACGCAGAAGACGACTCATTGACCTTGTTTGTCAAAGGTCAGCACAAATAATCAGTCGACTGGCTATAATGCCGCCTGTTTGATCCCTTGCTTGCCGCCTTACGACTCCTTGTTAACCTATTAATACGTACTCAACATGAAAATGCAGGTCTCTTCAACTGTCCTCCGTTATCGAATAACCCACTACGTAGCAACCATATCTCGACAACATGGTTACAAATATCGACGCATTCACATCAATGCTCAATATTATCCTTGAGTAGACTTATCAAGCTGCCCTGACGAATGCCGGGCTCTATGCAGGTCCGCATACAAACTCGACATCCTCTTGCTTTAAGAGGGAATCACTCTTGGAACACAGGTCTCGATATCGCTGTCCATTAATATGGGAAGAGCTTTCTCAGTTCGATTTGCATGTCCATTAACTTCTCCGATGATGAGCGCATTGACATCCTGTGGCCCTTGCCCCAAAGAAGCTGCCAACTTTGGCGACCAAATAATTCCAACTTGACGCTTACATGATCGAGCGCTTATGTTTAAAGCGCTCAGCCTTTCATGTACACCCAAGTCGAGGAGATGATTTTTCAGCCGTTGAGCGATGAGAAGGACGAGGAAATTATGAAATAAAAGAGCAAAAGGAGGCTTGAACAAGTTTTGGTATATAAAAGCTATTATGCCCGAGATAGTGACGTTGGTCATTTCTTCTTACAAGGAGATGAGTCACCAGATGTGTTTGAGTATGTCGAGGATGTGCAGCACAGCTGGAAGAGAGGTAAAAAGTCTTGCGCATAGTTTTACTCCCAAAATCTTGCCCAGCTTCAGCCGTTTCAAAGAACAAAAGACGATCCTTGACCCAGTCATATTCAGACCTCGAATCCAAAGCTCTCTCCTCATTCATCAAGGCGCCCGAGTTTTCCAAGACGTCTCCCATCCTCCGCATATCCATTTCAGTCTATAACAGTGGGCCAGTGTAAGATAATATGGACTATATGATTTCATCTTAGAGGACTAGTGTCCATGTCTATTGCTCTGTGTGTCTATGACGAGAAGAAGAGAGCCTGCTACAAGATTAATCAAGGTATACCACCCAATCTCTATCCGTCCCATATTTTGCTGCTGCGATCCTTGTCCTCTCCTATGGCCCTCCTCTGCGGTCCCTGCTGTCTGCGGCGGCCGTCTTTCCTCCGAGGATGTATCGCCTTTGACCTGCTCTCGAGCTTCCAACCCTCGACCTGCAGCCCTCGCACGCTGTTCATCCCCATCCTCCTTTTCAGCCTCCGGAGCAGACTTCTCAGGCTTACCACCAATGAAAAGTAGAAACAGGCGCAGGATGATGAGGGGAAGGCATTGATCAATGGTAGCACCTGCTCTGCTCGGGGTATTATCCGAAACGACGTATGTGCAGAGGGTTGCAAAGGCCCAAAGAAGGGTCCATCGGAGGTGTTTCCTCAGTAAGACTTTGATGACAGGTCAGATTGGCATTTGTTGTTCAGACCGATGGATGAGAATAGAAAGGGTGCGTACGAGGGCTATATGGCGCCAAGACGGGAAACATAGGGTGCGTGAGTAGCATCAAAGGATAAAGGTCACCAAACCCAGACCAGTCTTATATCTGTCAGCTTTGTCTGTTGACCTGTTACTCATAGCAAGTAGCGCACCCAATGGAATGTTTTGTTGGCGCCATACAAACCACCATATGACTAGCGTAAACAGATATGGGTAATAGCTATAAGCTCTTTGTTTTCTTTCCCTGTCAGTCACAGCAACTGTACAAGCGTCAGTGAGTATATCCGTTGTTGAGGAGGAATTGACGATGTACTTTCCCAAGCTACCCATCCAAGAACAAAAACAGTCCAAACCATGACCCCGGCTCTCATTATCCCTACAACCGCTGCCACCCCCGCCCCTATCCAATATCTCCTTTTCGCCACAGATCTCCACAGGACCAGAAGTCCGAGTAGGCAGCTGATTCCGGGCGTGAACCTCGATATCATCAAGACACCAATGGAATTGAGTCCCATCGCGACAGCGTATTCTTTGGGCTGGCAGAACGCATTGACGAAACGACGTAGGAAAAATGGGGTTGGGAAAGGGGTAGGGGTGAGTATGATTGTGAGGACTGTAGGAAGGAGAAGGGCTTGGAAAAGGCATGTGAGGCGGAGAGCAGATAGAGTCGGGGTGATACCAAGGAGGTAGAATGGGATGGATATTACGTAGTGCCTTGATTCAGTATCAGAGAAGTCAGTAACATTGTGCTGGTTTGTTGATGGTAATAGATCGTGAGGGAAGCTTCAGACAATTCACCATAGAGTTGGAGTATGAATATTCTCGTCATGATATTCAAAATCACCTCGGGCGTAATGTGACACCTGATTGAAATGAGGAATCTCCTCCTGTGAACAATCAATCAGTGTGGCTATTCGTTGATGTTAGGACAGTGCTTACTTTGTACAGGTACGGATGGAAAATATTTACGGCAGAGAAGACGAGTAAGTGAGTTCCAAAGAACAATGGCAAGAGATACTTGGGGTAGACATATTTCATACCGCGATCCAAGTGCGGGTTGAGCCATTCAAATAGGGATGCAGGTGAAGCTGCTGTTATTAACTCTTTAAGCGTTACCTCGGACATTTATGCCGTAAGGAGGTTCCGTCTCCGAGACCGAGAAGATATACATCGAGTAAAGAGAAAGTGCGTGGTTTGACAAGTAAAATTGATATCCTTCGGTCCCGCTTGTTGACTCTTTGAACAGCAATAGAAGTTCCACGTCATGATATCGGTTAATAAGTAAACCAAC
>NC_006679.1:970040-1085720 GCF_000091045.1 Cryptococcus deneoformans JEC21
CAGAAGATATGCGCCGATCGGACGCCAGCAAACATGACCTAGCCTCATACGCCATAATAACTCAGTTATTAACAGACATATTGGACAGAGAGTACACCCTGGCCAATAGCCACGAATAATACAGCACCGATGATCGATCAATCCCGTTATGGAGGACCACGAGGTTGATCTATCGAGGTTGTTGTATGTTGTACGGCCGTTAAGCGTCGTCAAATAGTCAAAGTGAATCCCGATGAAATGGGCATTCGTTCCGAGAAGGTTTATGGAAAGGCAATCGAATCATTTTCGAGGTAGCTATTAAATAGTTTTTGTAAAGACTACGTGGTGGTGTCTTATCTTCTTTTAAATCATTAACGATGAAATGTAGTGCTTACGACTCAGCCTCCGGGTCAGAGATTGCCATTATGGAGGAATATGGAGGTCAATCAAGGCCTGATCTTAGAAGAGGATCATGTGTAGAGTCGTGTTTAGGAGAACATGAGAGATGGAAAGAGGTAACAGGGGCATAGCTGCTACGAAAAGAAGAATGCTACGGGACGGCGAAGCCGATTATTCGTGTCTTTTTTCCCCTTTATTATAAAAAAAGAAACACCGCCGTCGGCTGTGCCTGATCAATGATAATCGAATATCTAAATTGGCCGGCGTTCAATCCGGAGGAGACGGCGCCCACACTCCTTTAAATAACCAATCTTATCTAGATCTCATTCTGAGATAGACTCCGAATAGATCTAACCGCCCACCTCCCTTATTCTTGACCTGACTCGGTCCTTCACTGTTTGTTAACATTCTGTTCTCTTGGATTCTTCGCTGCAGCGTCAATCGGTATGATGACTGTCTCAGAGAACTTTGTCACTCATTGGCCTTGAAACTTTCAGCCGGCCATTCTGTTCTAGAAGGCGGCGAGGAGTCACGGTCGTAAGGGAAAACAAGCTACTTTAGCAGCTTTAGAATTCGACTGACAGCAAAGGAAGTTGCGGCTTCTTGAACTTTAAAAAACGAGGTGATACATACGACCTTTGGTGTGGCGAACCAAGCTGGCAATGCCGTCTTACCGTTATCGAATGCACAGCGAGTGTTGGAACCTGGAGTGCACACGTACTTTTATGGAGATTCATCCTGTAGCATGATGATGGGGCGATATTCGGTTATACACACCGGCTGATATTTTCAAAGACGTACCTCGACGAGCGATGCAGCATCTCCATTCACTTTCAGACTTACTCAAATCTTTACCAGCCTACCTCATACCTTTTGCAACTCCAAACTTGACTTATCAACCATGGCCGTTGCCACCCCCTCTATTGCCTATGTCGACACCTCCGAGCCCGAAAATGTCCGAAACCATCACTCAAGATGGCGCTGTCATTGTCAAAGAATTTCCTCTATCCCGTGCTTCATCGCCAGTTTCTCGAGACTATTGAACCTCATTTTGCAGCCCGAGACATTTACAGATCTACTTCTGCGCACAAGGAGGTCAGCCTTGACTTCTTCCTTGACGGTTCTACCCCAGTTTACCGTCACTAAAGCAAGGATCCCCACCTTGTTAGCAAAGTCATGAGGTCTCCTATTCGGCAAGGTATCATGGACAAGTTCCTCAGGTAAGTATGTACTCGCACAGTTTTGGTTGGGTATAGTGGACGACATTGTAATGGCCATGCGATAGTGAAGAATATAGTATTTACACCGGTCACAAGCTCGTTCCTCAGAAAAGCGGTTACGTGCTCGGTTCCACAGCTGCTTTGTAAATTGGTCCCCGGCTGCAAAGCCCAACTTCTTCACCGAGCAAAGTACCATCCATCCTTCTCTTGTTTTGCACTGAAAGGCTGACTCATACACCGTCATAGGACCAAATGCTCCTATCTCATTCGCACTGGCTCTACCAATCTCCTCTTCACCCCTTATGATCGGCTGCCTTATCCCCGGCGCCAAGTGTACCAAGGAAAACGGTGCTACCGCCGTCATCCCCAATTCGCACCTCTGACCTGCCGGCAGAATCCCCCATGTCGAAGAACGCTGCTACGTCGAGATGGATCCTCGATCTGCTCTGCTAGCTCTGGATCCTTGCTATCATGGCGCTGAGGTGAAGAACTTGTGTGAGAAGAGTGACCAGAATGCGTTGAGTACGTTGTTTGCAGACTTTGGGCAGAAGGATTACTTCATGCTGGATCAGGAGATTCTTTCGACTCCTATTGAGTTTTTCTGACAGCTGCCCGAGGATGTTCTTAGGCTTGCTGGGTACTGTAGGCTCCATTCCCATTTGGGGTAGTCGTTGACAAGGGACTGCAGTCAAGTCCCGCGGCGGTGAGGCTATGTTAGGACCAGTAAGGCCCCCTCGACCACCTAGATGTCGAGATCGCCTTGAGCAGATACATCCTGCCCATCTCAGGAGCTCCAATGACTGCGTCTAAGGAGGCTAGAGGGATCATTTTACATATGTTTTGGAAATTGTTCCGTCCATTACCTAGTCCTTGTTCTCATTCCCGTTTAGTTTTTGCTTCATTCTTCAAGTTGAATTAGTAGTGTTTCAGTTGTTGGTTCTAAGTTCTGAGTTTCTCAAAAGTTTTCGAATCAGTTTTGTGAATTAAATCTTACCGCAATGCGTGGTCCACACCAGAGTGCCTGCCAGGAGGTTCAAGAAGAGAAAGAAGAAGATAGGTCACTTCCAAGAAGATGGGCCGAGTGACGTCACGTTTTGGTCTGTTTCGCGATTCGATGACAGACAAAGAAGCCCTTCTTTTTTATTGTATCACAAACAAGACAACACAATACGAAGCAACTATTTTGACCTTCTTCATTGAAGCATTGACAAAAGAACGACATTAGATTCGTTTTGATTGCCGTATGGCTGTTTGGAATCGTCCTATTTTTCCGATGTGTCCCGTCGAAGAATGAGAAACTAGCCTTGTCATGTGAGGAGTCTCTTCGTTTACTCGTCGGCCATCTCTAACGGAGCCGGGGTTTGTAGGGGCATTATTCATTAAACCGCAACAACACTACAGCGTTATCCGCCACATGGGCCATTTGAGCTGTGAAGAGTCACAACGAGATGAAAGAATCATATGATTTTTCGAGAAGAAGGCTTGTCAGTCTTGCTCCCATCACCGAGGTTCACGACCTTGTTTTGGATGAACTCGCCCATATTGCTCCGACCAAGTACTTGCTCCTCTCGAGATATCACTACAATCGCATACTTCCGTCTCTCTACGAAAACTTTACCATCCCATATCACTATGAAAAGGCTCTGGCTGGTACCAAGCCATTCACAGCCACCAAGATCCAAGCACTTTCGCATGTGAAGCGGCTTTACATTGCCATCGGTCCCGATGCGAAGTGGCAAATCCCCGAAGGGGAGAGAGAGAGTTTGCCTTCATTTCGGCGAGTGTTGACCAACTTTGTGCGGAAGCATCGACCGGTGTTCCCTCAGTTGGAGGAGATTAGTTTTCCGGAGAACTTGGGATACCCGCCTTTTGACGATTCTTGTGATCATAACTTTTGGGATATCATGTTTTCATCCATCCCCTCCTCCTGTCGAGTGTCCATTCATTTTGTCAAGCCTGATGAAGAGGAAATCTCAGGGAATGGCGAGAGAAGCAAGCTTCAACTGCTATATAACATTGCTTCGCGAAATTTGTCTCTCTATATTCATCGTCGCCAAGACGGTGCGACAACTCTGAATCGTATCATTACATGGACGATCAAGGGTAAATCTCATCCTGCCCTTGACTACCACATCCTCAACGCAAACCTGGAAGATCTGAGTTCTCCTATTCACGGGAAAAAGGATAAGAACGGCACACTCAGGGTCGCTGCGCCAACAACGGAGAGCCTGAGAAATAGGCTACACGATAATTTGGAGTTATGGCAGGAGGACATGTACAAGATGATGTTTGCGGATACGTCGGAGTGGAATTATAAAGAGAGATACCAAGTGGGCGTTATGCTATGTGATAGCGCCAGCTCAGTAAAATCTCTGAGGTATGAAGATGTCTAACATCACTTTTAATTATTATTCCAACAAGTACGATAATCAGCGCTCCAAAAGCAATAACCAGGTACCATCCCAACTTTATCCGCTCAATGTGCATCTTCTGCACCCTTTGTTGCGGCTCCTGGATTTCTATTTCTGTGTTTCCAGTACACTCCCTCTCTATTGCGCCTTCTTCCGCCTCGGGTGCTCTCTGCTCCTCGTCGGTATTCAATCCCATCAGTGACTCGTGCTCCTCTTCCCTTCGCCCTGGCACGCTCAATGCTTCTGCCTCAGTTTGGTTGGCATGCTGCCCGTGCGCATTCAGGGTAACGTCGGGCACCTGCCCATTAACGCCAATACTTTCCAGTCGCACCTCACGCACCCCTTCTTCCAGCTCTCCCAATCTTCTTTCTTGCCATTCTGCATCTTCTTTCCCTTGCAAGAACAAAAGGTAGATGCGAAGGATGAAAATAGGCAGGCACTGGTCTACAAGAATCACTTGGTTATTGCTGGTCGTACTAAAATGCCTGTGAGCAGAGAATCGAATGTTAATGAATCGAGTAAGTATGCCATCAAACATGGCTAGGTGTAGCTACGGCCAGAGATTCACCATATGATTGGAGTGTGTAGATCCTCATCGTGATACTCAAATTCCCCTTGGACAAAGCGTTCAACCTGATGGACATGCGGTTTCTCATCCTGTAAAGTGATGAGTTTAGCTGGAGTGCAGACTGAAAATAGGGATACGTTCACCTCGTATATCCTTGTATATGCAAGCATAGTGCCCGAGAAGATCATCATTTGCGTGCCGATGAACAGAGGATAGAGATATTTTGGGCACACGGGCTTCATTGCATGATCCAGATAAGGATACAAGAAACCACTCATCATGTGGCGGGGTTGCCTGTGTTTGAGACATGACTGAACGATGCGATATCCCTAAATACTAAAAAGGCTCTCTAGGCATAAATTGAAAGGCCAAACATGGAGCAAAAACCGATCTACAACGATAAGCAAACAGAACGAAAATCCATGTTGGAGTCGCGCCGCCCTCAAGTCTCCTCAGCTTATCTGGGTCTTGCCTGCCTCGTGAACGAAAGAGAAACACTGAGCGAGTAGCGAAGCCGAAAAACGGAGAATTAACCGAGAAGACTCACCTCATGAGGTACCCTGTTCGGAGTTCCGGCGATCTCCATATAAGCAACGGCCGAGGGGGGGCCGAACCGCCGAACCTTTGTCGTGTCGTGTTCTCAGATCCGCGGCCTCATTTTACTGCAATGTTCGTACGATGTATATGGACTTGAACATTCCAAGCCAATCTCTCCCCTCAGCTGCCCGAAATCATGCCGAGGTTCCTCTCGTCTCCGGCCCACTCCCCTCGAGCGGCAGCTTCTCAACTCCCAGCCAATGAGATCACCACTCTCAATCCATTCCCTGCCGACATCATCGATATCATCTTTGACCATCTTGAAGCGGTAATCCCTATCACGCTCGCCTGCCTTTCCAAATCATGTTATGACAAAATTATCCCTAAAATCTACCGAAATGTGACGATCTCCAAGAAGAATGCCACGAAAGTATTCTACGGTATGTGTTCCGACCAGACCGCAGAACTGCCGTACCCGTATGGAGGTTTCCTCTTCTCCACGAGGAAGGCTGAGGCGTTCAAGCATACTACACGGGTGGCTTTTCAAGACATTTGGGCTGCAGAGGCCATTGTTATGGCTGCGAGAGAATACCCTACACACGAATTCGGCTTCATGGCGAAAGAAAACAGCTATCCTATGCTGTTCCCATCGGTAAAGTACGTACTTTTGGGGAAAGACATACTGCGCTCTCTACCAGACACTGCTCAGGATGTCAACATAGCGGAGCAGCGCCGGTGGGAGACAAATCATGTGATGAGTGTAGACAATATCAAGAAAATGGAATGGATCGAGCATCATGGGAATTACTACGTCACAGCGGGCGAGTTTGAAGATCTTCTGTTTCGCATGGTCGATCCAGAAATTGTATGTTTTGACATGATGTATGTCGATTCGTCAAAGGGGAACAGCTATAATGGGGCTTTAGTCACCGATTCTCTCAATTTGCACCCGCCTAAAGGTCGAGTCGTTATCCACTGGTTCTTCTATGATCCACTGGACCAACGTCCTCTATTCGGAGAGCTTGAACCTTCAATCCTTATCAGTATCGTCTTTCACACTTCTCCTCCTCCCAACGAACCTATTTCCGATCCCGAAATTGCCGCAGCTTTCAAAGCCTTCTCCCAGCTGTCACCCATATTGCAGGCGAAAGAATTGGCTTTAGCTGTGGATAAACTTATCGAGGAGATCCTGATGTACGGTCAGCTTGTAGGCCAGGACAGATTACCAGGGCCCGAAGAGACACAGTCATGTGAGATTGAGCTTTGTATGCCGAATGCAAAGATGGTGAGGGATATATGGAAAGGGACAGGGACGGAGTTGTCGGAAATGTGGGTTAGGTTCACTACGGAATGGGAGAAGATTATAAAGTTTAAGGATTTGGAGGATATGGAGCCTTGTGGGGCTTGTGGAAGGAAATAAGCGGTTCGAAGTGAGTATCTGAACGGGATTCGGATCACGAGACGCGTGCTAACGGGATAATTAGACTGCTTAGGAATCAGATGTATTTCTTTACATGAGATACGATCTTGGAGTATATGATACGAACATAGATTGGCGTGAGTATGATTGTGATCATTTTACTTCTTAATGTGCAGTACTGATGATATGATGTAGCAATAGATATTCATTCACACCATTTCATTTCATTTCATTTCCATTATAAAGCACATAGAGTTTGTCCCATCATGAAAAGATCCAGTACACTTTTTCATCAGCTCACCGCATCTCCACATGCTTCCAATGACTTGCTACTCATACCAGCTCCACCACTTTTCTTCAACCTTAAGCCGGAATCTCGATGAAGTTACAGTGCTCGTACGCGAACTGCTCGACGTCTTCCACCTCTCCCTCTGACATCTTCCTGTAGGGCCATTTCCCAACCGTACTCCTTATCCTCTCCGCCTGCGGAGTCCGATACTCCACCATAAACCCGTCTTCCCACACCTTCCTCCATTGCCCGTATCCTTTCGCCAGTTCCATCACATGCATCGGTATGATCTCCGCCAAGACCAGACATTGGGACGAGCGCACACAGTTGGCACTGTGGCTTGTGTAGCTATCTTGGTCCGGGGCGGGCAGGAACTCAATTATAAGTCGACGGCCTTTCGGCCAAGGTCCGAGATTAATGTAGTTGGCAGAGCGGGGCCAGTCGTCCTTTGAGAGCTTGATGATTGCCGTCCGGGGCTGGAGGGCGTCAAGAAGAAGCTGGGTGTGTTCAAAGAACTCCTGCCGAACCTCCTTGCCTTGGAGATGAACAACAAGTCCCTCCAATCCTCCTTCTACTGACTGGACTAGTTCGCAGAGTAAGCGGAACCAGAACCGACAACTCACTGGCTCCGAAGAAGGCATCCAGATACTGCAACACCCCGAAGCTTTGAGGGACATCTCTACCCATCGAATCCTTGCGAAAGGCTTGGGACCAATCTCGCCCCTCAGGTAGAACTCCCTCTTGTGGTTTATGAGTTGCCCCAAGGCCGAAAAGCAGTCAATGGCCAGATGCTCTGCGTATAATAGCCCTCCAACAGATAGACTCGCCCTGAGATTCGACAGGTCAGGCTTCAAGGCAAAGCGAGAAAGCCGATCGTGGCATGCTGTGATCGTCCTAAGCACTACGGGAAGGCAGACAGCATACGAGGCTCTGGAGAGACAGAGGGCTGTGATAGGTTGGAGAACAGCGTATTCTTCAAGGATCTGTCGGTGCACTGGGTAAAGGCGGGTAAAAAGAGCGATTTCTTGTGTAGACGGGCCCTCAGAGGTGTAAAGAGAGAGGAAGAATTTGGGAGCGAAAGGCAAAGCTTGAGTGCCGGGTGGTGATGAATCAACAGGGCTGTCGAAGGAAATGGAATCGGCACTGGACTTGTTGAACGCCCGATTCACTCGACTGATTATCTGTTGAGAGGCGAAGGTATACTTCTTCTTGGTGAACATTGTAAAGACACCGAAGATAGAGTATCAGTGGATGCGGATGTCGTTGGGACGGAAGATAGAGAGAATGAGGGAAAGCAAAATCAGTTGATGAAAATAAAGAACTAAATAGAAGGAGATAGCCATGGTGGATAGATGGTGGATAGAAAGCGGAAAGTCGTACAAGGTCATATAAGGTCACATAACTGTTTGGTTGGCATGTCATTCAGTGTATATCCGCCTATTTCTTATCCTAAATTCAAAGGCACTCTCCTTATTACCAAAATCTCCTCTACCACTCCTCGTGGTATGCTGCCAACAGTGGCGCATAATTAAGTCCATCTGATCTGTTTGATCGTACTACTTTTATACGAAACAATCAGCGGAGACTATGGTCTCGAGTACTCCTGACGCCCTTTGAACCTGCACAGGCAATGTATAGGCTTGTACACTATCCCTGAAGATTCAGGTTCCATCACGCTTATCTTGATTACTTCTCTCCATAATAGGCCAAATACGCTTCCCACAGCTTGTCCAATTTATGCCCCGTCATTTCCTCCCACCACGAATCGTTCCATTTTTCGTATATCAAGCGAGAGTCAATAAGTCGTAAAAGGTCAGGGAAGGGACCTAAGCGTGGTTTAGAGGGAGGCACCGGGTGGAATGGCTGTTGATATGTTTGGGAGGAAGCGGGGTATTTTGTAGCTTGAGCGAGCGGGGCGGATGTCGAGGTTGACGATTGAGATGGTATAAGGATATGTTCTTGACGCCCATTTACCCCACCGCCATCTCCTGTACCTCCATCGTTTTCAACTAACCAAGCCAAAAACCTTGCGCCAGCATCATATCCATCCTCCCACCCCTTCTTCTTCTTCCCCTGTCCTGGCTTTCTCCAGTGCGGCGGATCAAGCCCGGCATAAAGACGGCAGACATCTGCGATAGACTCAACCAACCACCCGGGAGTACTTCCTTGGCCATCATGTTGGATTGTGTGCACCATTTCATGCAATACTACCACATATGAGACCCATAATAAGCATCAATCTTTGAGCGCACAGAATAGAATTAGATACGTACAAACACCTTTGAACTCTTTGACGGCCATTTCCACCCTCTTCTGGCCCTTCCGTACTTCGTCCATAATGTTCCGTACCCAATTCAAACTCACCGCTATTCGTCCTCCACTTGTAGCCGCTAATCCATCCTTATCCTCCAATACAAGCTCCACCAACTGATGCCTCCATCCACCTCCATTGCCCAATGATAACCGCGGATGAATGAATGCGGCCGCATAGTGGAGGAAGAGGATAGGATCGGGGAGACAGGAGAGGAAAAATGCTGTGGCAGGGGAGGTCGATGGATCTGGGTGGGAGAGCGAGAGGAGGAGAGAAGTGGCAGGGATACTGTGGGGGAACGAGCGGGGAGAAGCGGGTTGGATGGAGTCGGGTGTGGAGAGATAAAACTTCTTCACGGGTGGTGGAGGGAGCGGAGCTTCTTGGGTGGGAATAACGGGGGCCATTGTAGAAGAAGGAAATTGATGAAAAAAAGAAGATGAAAGACAAATGAAAAAGTGAACTGCAGGAGCAGTGCGTCTCTGAAAGTGTATGATGATCTGGAATAATCGATTGCTGCGCACGAACGGGAGCACTAAAGATCGATGACGTCTTATCGCGATGATAAGATAACACCAACAACAGAAGCCAACGAAAGGGGGAAAGATCAGATGGGGAGTGTTTTTTGCTGTCTGCTATATTTATTATGACATACAAGATACCACATTACATATACATTAAATTATATCCATTATCCGCCGAACAGTTGGGGCTTCAACATCATCAGGTAAATCTACCATAGCAGTGTCAGCCTGCCCCTGTTCCCCCAGATCCTCACGAGAAAACTCACAAGTACTGAGCAGGTCAATTTTCCTAGGTGGAGGAGCTCGGAAAGGAAGTGCTTCATCGATAATTGGTATGGTCATATTTTGAAAATCCTTCCCAGGCTGTAGACGAACAGTAATGGCCTGGAAGAATTTTTGGCCCGGAGGGACAATGGCGGGGTTGTTGGTGGCGTATTGTTTGACCAGTTTGTAAATTTGGGCGGGGATGAGGTCTGAACAGACTTCAAAGATGTGATGAGCGTCTTCTGGGGATTGCTACAAGTGAAAAGGGCTCTGGGTTAGTAGCATACGGTTGCTGATGAGGGAAGATACCTACCATCCTCATTAGGCCGATTTTAGTGGCTTGCTGTATATGTCTGAGAAGGTGAAGGTCGTCGGTCATATCATGAGATCTGCACCATTCTAAAAAGTTATGATCAGAAATGTGAAGACGCCATGTTCCAATCTTCTCACCTTCGATGCGCTGGAGGTTATACTGGATTTGAAGGCCTGCAAAATCTGGTGAGCGCTCCAAGTCTTTTAAAGGGTAAACTAAACACTGCGCATACGTACCGCGTTTAAATGAACAAAAATTTGTCCTCCTGACGAGATCATTGAACGCCACCCTGTTAATCAAATCCAACAATTCAGAAAATACATTTTTCACAATCACAAGCTCCACAAAGAATTCCTCAAAGCACTTCCATAAACTGTCGAACAAATCGATGATATCCATCGTCGTATACGTCCTTCCTGGGGGCGATTCTGTTCCCAAGGTCAATTTCATAAAGCTCGTTATTGGCCAGGCCGACTTGTCCTCTGTGAAGAATCCAGGTAGGGGTTGAGCTTCGATTATGGCCGGTATAACCATCAAGGCCAAATGCCTCTTGATCTTCCGAATGAACGATTGATAGATGTTGTATACGAGAGAGTCCAAATCGTGCCTAAGGATGGACATTCGAATTTTCCAATCTAGGCAATTGTTATGTGGTTTGCCTTTTTCCACTAAGGAAACAAAAGAAAACATCTCTTGTGCGTTGCTGAGCCAAAAGATTTCGGGGATTATGGCCAGTGATCCGTCATATGACTGCACCGCGTTAGCTCATTCAGCAAATCCAATTCAGAAACATGGGCTCACATGAACGCAGTCTTGGATCATGTGTAACACACTCCCAAAAAAAGCATCCGAATCATCCATCATACAATGCCTCCACATCTCTGTGCCGATACATCCGATTGTGTGGACCGGGAAAAATACTTCCATCTGTGAGAGACGCGACGTCGGAGTTGGCCTGGGAATCTTGAGGTTGATGATGAGCGATCGGAGGATTTCTTCATGAATGGCCTTCTGATGATCTTGCAGTATCATTCCAACCGCGCAAAAGTTGTTCTTCTTCTTCTTTTTCGGTTTCTTGGGAGTTGCAGATGCATTGTTGGGTGTGGCAGGCGCCTTCTTCTTGTAAGGTGTCGGTGTTGCAGCAGGTGTCCTCCTCAGCGTGGTGGTTGTTGCAGGTGTCGTCTTCGGCGTAGGAGTCGAAGGAACTTCCTTTGCGGCCGATGAAAGTCCACCGGCAGGCAAGAGCTTTGATGACGAGTCTTTACCTTTCCTGTGTGACGGCATTGATGGTCTGCGTCAGCGAGAAATCGGTTGTTAGTGCCTGGTAGTTCCGTCCAGAGGGCGAAAGTAAAATGACTGCTGATAGGCGTAATCAGAGAAAATGGGAAATATTGTGGAATGATGCAGTGATATCGTAGTGTTGTGATGATGGAACATCGTTCAACTTCAACAAAACACGAAGATCCGCACAATCACATCAAAAATAACAACGTCGCAAGCGATAAGAAGTGAGAATATGAATATGACGAACTTACATTTGTCGATCATGTCCGAGAGAGTCTCGTTAAGGTAAAAAAAAAAAGAACAATACATATCTTCATAAAAGCCGACAATAATTCATGTCGAATCACCCAAGTAACTGGGTGTAATACCAAGCATGTTATGGGCAGGTAAATTTCGAAAGTATGATTGCATAAAACATGTACAGCTGGGAGCAATCATTTTTCCGAGTATATTATCAGGTTACACATGAGCCTTTTATTTCCCATTCTTGTTCGTCAACTGTCCATCATGTTGTGATATCCTCATCTGGCTACTGTCATTTATCATCAGTCGGCATTCTTGAGCAAGTCTAAACGCCGGACTCACATAGACCTCCGGCATCATTTAGGTAGATGCAGTGGCAGTGGCAGTGGCGATGGGGGAATCAGTAAGAATCGAGACCTCGGCAGTTGAAGTAGTGGGCTCAGAAGAGTCCGAGGATGAAACGGCGGTGGTTGCGCTACCGTCGGCGGGAAGGGTAGTAGTACTTCCGCTGCCGGCACCTTCAATGAGATACCAGACTACAGAAATCAAAATCAGCTTTGTGCTCGAAAGATGTGCGGTAGGATATAGAAACGTACCTTGGTTGGTATTGCCGGTGGTGCATTGGTATGTCTGAGGTCCGTTATCGCCTTGGTCAAGACATTGGTCGCCGCCGGTGATGGCAATACGGTTGTCTGGGGTTAGGTACCAGCTAGTATCAAAGTTAGAATCGTACTGTAAGTAGAAAAAGGAAATCATAAAGGACTCACGTCTGCTGGAAGAGACCGGGGTAGGAATCCCAAATCTTTACGATCTCATTGTTTTCAGTACCAGTGCCAGCATCCAAAGCAATATTTGTCCCGCTCAACAAGATGCTTCCAGAGCCGGGGTTGATATCCCACCAAGTTGCTTGTTCGCATGGCTTAGTGATGACTTGGAAACCGTTACCCCACTTGACACCTTCGGGGACAAGGCATTCCCCGTTACGATGGGATTGAATTTGCACGCGAGTGTAGCGCTTGTGAAGGGATCGAGCCTCAGGCAAAGGTGAAGCCGCGGCGAGAGAGACGATCGAGAGAAGGGCGACGAGTGTGGTGAACATTATGACCGTAGGTTTATAGTATATTATTTGGTTCGTAGTTGTAATAAATGACTAGAGTAATACGGATATCTCGCAGCTTGGAAGAAGAGCAAGGATAGGACTTCATGGCTTCCTTTATACCTTCCCTGCCGATTGAGAGCTGTGCAGTGTGTGTATATGCAGTCTGCACATGGCCGAAAAAGCAATGACTTGCAAGTAGTAAAAATCCACTAAAAGCCCGGTTTAACACGGCCCCCTCTCCTCAGCCTCTCCAAACGTAATAACGTTGGTGGAAAACCTGTGGTGTGGATATAGGCCGACCTTCGTGGGCGCCTCGTGTCCTCTTTTAGCCTTTGGACATTTCTTCGGTCACACACGGACGACGGTGCGGTCGATCACTCAGTGCCTTCGTATGATAAACTTTGCCATTTCCTGCACGCTGCTTTCGATATTTCGGCATTGCAGTGCTCTGTCAAGGCGGTTGTGGTCATGCCCGAAATTTGAAGCGGTCGGCATCCGTCGTCATAAATTGCCGCTTATTGTCATCTAACGTAAGCTGTGGCTTGCAGTGGATGTCACGTGTTCTGCAGGACTGATCGTTCGCCAAGAAGGTTCAGCTAACAAGGCTGTACGCTGTGTATCTTCTGCTCCTCATGAGGCATGAAGTTGTGCGATTAACGACGTTGTGGAGGGTGGAGCGGAAGATGCTGATGTGGGCTTCCATCATGTGCCTCCTTCGGATCGTACTAGCGTCGAAGCGGGAGCTTAATTTCTCTTATCCCGATCCCGAACACGCGATGGAGCACCGCATCTTATGCCCGTCGGTTGACCGATCTCCTCCAAAGGAACGCCCAAGTCCGAAACGAGGGCGGGTCATCAATGGACTAACTATACGATTCGTTGGAGAGGAGTGTAGAAAAACGACATAACCTTGTAGTAAGGGTCATCAATAGTGCGCTACAACTTACAACAGAAATATGATGTATACGTACGTAAAACCACATTTCGCTCAAATGTTCATGTCATCCAATTTAAACAAATGTTCCACGTCATCATCGGATAGGGAACGCAATGAGTTTCTTCTACGTAATCATCCGTTATCGCTACGCAGTACGTACTGATATTCTACGCTTATTCTCTGCTTGCTCATTTGGGTGTCTACACCTTGTTGCCGAGCCTGACCTCTTGTAAACTATCCCAGGCCAGCATCTTATAAGCAAAAATTATCACAAACACATCTCCGACCTTTCCTCGAACACTCATCCTCGTGGAATCTACCCTGGTCAAGTTTTGGGCAGCCGTGAGTCCAGAGGCCTTTCCATGTTGGATTTATACTAAAAAGAGGAAACCAGATGTCCACCAACAAGATTCTTGACCCCGTATCTGGTGGCACAGCGTCCACTAATCTCTCACCCTCATCATTCGCACGTCTCCTGCCCGTCCAGCACCTCATTTTCGAGCAGCTCTCTCTCGTCTGTCCCCTCACAGCACTCAGAATATCTCGGTTTTCCTACAGAATCACTATCCCCATCCTCTATCGAGACGTTACGGCATCCAGAGAGCTCTTCAGAGGATTAAAGCAAGAGACGGAAGATTATCAGCGCACAGTTCAAGCTTTAGCATTCACCCGGGTGTTGCGCTTGACAGACTTCACCAGTATGGATGCTGTCTATCACTTGGCATTTGATATTGGAGAACCTGACCCGGAGACAAAAGAAAGGTACCCAAGGCTGTACCAGAACCTATTCCCAAAAGTGGAGAAAATCGTGTACAACTGGCCGGCGGTACAGTCAGATTACCACGAGTACATAGATATTTTGGAGTCTTCATCATTGGACTTTGTGGTCGGTCGCGGTAATCGGTTGAGGCTTCAATTGGGAGAAAGGTTTAGAGAGGTAGAAGTGCATCTAGAGAAGGGGAGGATTGATTATTGGATGGAAATTGAAGAGTTCATGTTCTTCAATGGCCCAAAGGATGCGGTGATCTACATCGACGTGCATAACCCAACCATACTAAGATCAATCGGTAAATTTATGCCGCTAGCATGGGCTAGTGCGGAGAAGTTGAGAGTCGTGGTAAAAGCCGAGGAACCAGAGTCCGATAGGTTTTCATCGAAAGAGGAATATGTGGAGCCTCTGGCGGGATCATTAGCGAAGTACGCGTCACGGCTGAGAGAAGGCGATAATCCAACGGATGAGAGTCAGGTGGGACCTTTTCAGAGACCAAAGAAAGTCTTCTTTACCTTCCCAAACCGAAAGGCGGTGATCGAGGAACTCTTTGAACGTATAATTGGTGAAAAGGAAGATGAAGAAGCTGCGGCTCTGGAAGAGGTCATAAATGAGCACATGGTGTTTGAGTGATGACCAGTGAGGATGTTCACTAGCCGCGCGATTTGTCAACCGCCATGAAGCTATGGGGAATTAGATACAGAGGCAAGTTGATCTTTATCATATCTGTGTATCAGTTGCAAGAAACCGAGTCTTAACGGCATAGGTCTCGAACTTGCCGACAACTCTCCGCCTAAAGTGAGCTGATTAGCCCCAATCATATCTTTGCAGCAGCAGGTCGTCACGGCAGCCTGCAAAGCCGACAACGATCAAGTCAAAGGGAAGGATCGTCCCTGGCGTAGAGAAAATGATCAGATAATGTTATATACATGCGCTACAAGGAGGGGAGCCTAAAACTCGTGAAGGTTGACAACAGTCTGAAAAGCCCAAAAGCTGCACATCCATTAGCAACCGTCTGACAGTCAAACGACACATCCTGGTCACTTACATGATTATAATGACGCTTCCAGCGTAGACTCTTTTGACTCTCTAGTCTAGTCGAATGCAGGGGGTTCCCACTCGCCTTCTTCTTCGCCCTTCTCTCGCAATTCAAAACTTTTCCAGAAATAATCCCAAGTAGCTGTATTCCGTCTCATACCCAAATCCTCAATCAACTTGGCCAACTCTCTCCTGACATCCTGTTCTTCTATCACCTCGAAAACTGCTGGCACACTATCTCGACTCGTATGTATCCGGAACAGATTATATATCGCATACGCCGTGACTTTCGGATCCACCGGCGGCCGCTTGTCAGGGTCCGCATGGGGCACGAACCGAATGACAAATGGTGCCGGCGTCTTTGCAGGGAGGTAGACTGGTGCTTGTTGGGGTTGAAGATGAACACGAATAAGAAGTGCGAAATCAAACACTTTTCCGGGCGAACGTCTCTGAATTGACTTGATCCATTGACGCCTGCCTCTGTACGCTATTGTCCTAAACACCTGCTCCACGGATATCCCATCGTACGTCTCTCCGCTTTCTAGATCCACGCATAGCTTTTTCATTTCTGGGAGCTGGTCTTCTAGCATTCTCGAAAAGCTCATTGCGTAGATCATCATTGCAGACAGCCCTCCTGATGGTGCTAAACCTTCTCGAGCATCATCGGGAAAGCCATCAATGTCGTGTGGCGGTGTGAGGAAGAAGCGAAGTATAGGCCAACCTATCTGGACGTTTGTAGTGTGTGGAAAGAGCGGATAAGTGATGTCTAGGCGAGGACGCCAGAAAGTATCTGATCCTCGCGGTATTGGTGGCTGATAAACTTCCCGCATGATACTCTCCATCGCTTCTGGATCCGAGAAGACTAGCGTTTTGACGAGCTGCAGAGACTTGGCCTTGCGTCCATCTGGTCCATCGGCGACACCATGAAAGAAGCCCGGCGCATTGTCCGAATTGAGAACGACGCGGGTGTAGAGTTTTGGCAAGAGCTTCTTATGAAATGATGGAGAGACGCGCAATAAAAGGATTGGAGATAGCTCTTCGAGATGGGCAAAGATGAGATGATGGACCGAATGCAGCGGCGCGAGAGTGGTGAGCTGGATGTTTGGAAGTGGAGGCTGCGAAAGCCGGGGAGGGGTTACGTGTTGCTTGGTGATGGGCTCTCGTCTGGCGGCAAATATCATGGCATCGTGAAAGGCAGAGGACATGGCGATGCCTGGGAAGTCGAGCTGACCGGTAATTGGTATGCCAGTTTAGGTTTCTTTCTGTTGGTGTCGATGGAGAATAATGAATGTACGTATGACGGACAACGGGGCGAATGAAGAAGGAGGTCGATGTTACGGCGGTTAGGGGCGCTTGTTGTTTGCAAGACGGACAAGGCCGCTTACTAGTCGGCCGAAGACAGCATTAGCGGAATCAAACAATCACATTAGAAAATAGTCACCTCTTTCACCTCCAAAGTAGTACTTATAAACCTTAATAAAAACGCCCCTATAAGCAAGGCTATTAGCCATTTTCATTGGAAGATTGCATAGCAATCTGACCGATTGCATTTTCTCCTTTCTCACCGTCTGCAGGACACATATTGGCCAACTGCATGCATATTTTTATATCAATCGGTAGCTACGGGGTGTCCGAGTCGGATAGTTCATTGCAAAAAAATTGTTCAGAGGGTGCATATCTACCACATATATAGGGGCCTTCTTTCCATAGTAAACCGGAAGGCAGATTTGATTCCGTCGAATGAGATATGCGGAGAAGAGGAACGGACGAAGACGAGAACGAACGAGCGCCGACATTTAGCATATTTTACATCCTGCTTCCTTCGTCTGTCATGGCTTCATTGACAATCTTCTACACAGACATGTCCTTGGCAGTAGTAAATTAGTAAATAATAAGCGCCTCCTATTCTTTTGGCTGGCTTATCATGTTCAGGAAGTACTATCATCATCTCTGACTCTGTCGTCATTTGGCCATCATGAACGTGTGACTTGAGCACGATTGTTTGTTCACAAAGCTAATTGCATTAGCAACCACATTGGATGTGACAGAGTGCTTGAGCAGAGGCGCCAGCAAGGATAGGCGGTGGAGAAGTTGACATCGGACACTTCAGACTGTAGTAATATGTCGTCGGCCTTTGAGGGTAAGACGAGAGACTTGGCATATCTTATATCTTACATCTTATAGGACTCCAAGGGGTAATTCGAGCTCGGACGGGTACGATTAAGGGATGGACTACTCTGATTCAAACGTTCTTTACTCCACTTGATCAGCCTTTATTTGCGGACAATCTTAATGCTGGATACGACAACTGTTCGCATAAATGTCTACCTGCAGAAAGTACGGTACCATCACCTGGTATTCAGATCCGATAATTGGTGATTTTAATCTGATATCCCGTTATATGTGCTTGAGCAATAATGCCAGACAATCTCAAGATAAAATCATGCGATCGAGTCCAGAAGACCATTTGGTAATCGATAGTAAGGTGCCAACTGAATTGTGCAGCGGAACAAGAAAAGAATAGGGTGCGCTCGGCAAGTGTCAAAAGCGTGAATGAAATCAGTTCCGAAACCATGCTTAATAGCAATATCTACTCTCTTAGCTCTTCCATGCATCTGGGTGTGTTCATCATAGTTATATACGAATGTCAAAGTCAACACCTCAACAGCAGATAGAAGGAAGTAAGAAGTCCAGTTATTATTAGATCGCTGTCCGTGTTCTCTGTGCCATCTTCCAAACTTGAAACTCTCATCGTTTGAACAGTGCCCTTCCTTGGCTGAGGTGGCCACCATGTGCTTTTTGTTTGTTGGGAGGCTTATCTCACTGACTCTCAGCTCATGCCTTGATATTTCACTCCTGCACTTGGGCACTGCTGTTGTCTTCTTCCTTTTGACATGACGCAGAGGAGGGGGACTTTCAGTCGTTGGTTCGAAATGAACCTTCTTATCAATGAAAGCGTTTATGACCTGGTTTCTCTTTGGATTTTCCATCATGGCTTACAGTCTCATAGGTTCAACACAACCATCTGTAATGCGGCCAGACAGAATATCCAAAGTTCAGACTTACCCATCATTGATTTATCTTTTTTACCCTCTAGCTTTTCTTCTAGAAGAAATGGCGAAGATTCTGCTTTGTGTCCACGCTCGCCACCTGATCCGGGACGCTATTGAAAAGTAGAAAACAAAAAAGGCAAAGGTTGGAAAGGATGTTGCAACTTTATGGGTTTGAACAGATGCAAACGCAAAAGCCATGCCAACAAGGGCGAGCTAAAAAAACGACTGACGTACTGAACGACATTCGCAGACTTTAGCATTTCACATAGTTCTACCTGATAAGAGCCATAAGCACACATCATACTAGCCTCTAATCTCTGGCTACTCAATCCAGATCTTCATCGCCACCTGAAGATGGAGAAACGCTGGGTTGCCGGGGGATTTGCAACTGTCGGGAATGATTATGTATAGTAGTAGCTCCTACTGCAAAGGCGACACTTTCCGCGATCAATACAACAGTGTTTATTATCACGTCATAGCGAACTATGGGGGAGACAAGCATGATGTTGAGGCCGAGGGGACAAGAAAGATGGCGAAAAGGATGTTGAAGATCGGCTATGCTGATATACAGGACGAAAATGAAGAATGGCGGTTTCCCGATCAAGCTATGGAGAGAGAAAAAAGAATGAAGTTGTATGAACGACTGTTTACTCAGACGGTGAGTGACAAAGACAAATACTACGTAGGCTAAATAAATATTGGAACCGAAAGATCTTCTTTGGACGGACGGCGGCCTGAAGAACTCGAAGAAGGTACCTCCACAACAAGTCTCAGCCGACGGAAACAAATCTGCCTTCCGGTTTACTATGGAAAGAAGGCCCCTATATATGTGGTAGATATGCACCCTCTGAACAATTTTTTTGCAATGAACTATCCGATTCGGACGCCCCGTAGCTACCGATTGATATAAAAATATGCATGCAGTTGGCCAATATGTGTCCTGCAGACGGTGAGAAAGGAGAAAATGCAATCGGTCAGATTGCTATGCAATCTTCCAATGAAAATGGCTAATAGCCTTGCTTATAGGGGCGTTTTTATTAAGGTTTATAAGTACTACTTTGGAGGTGAAAGAGGTGAAAATAGTACAGGGTTATCCCTCATTGCGTCGTCATTCGTCATCCTGACTCGTTGCTTCGCGAGCCTCGTCGTTCGTTTCATTTGTCTTATGAATATTGTTTCATTGATTCATCCGCTAGCCAGTTACTATCTTACTATTATCTTGTTGCATCCTCGGGGTTGTCCTGCACTTGTCCAGTAAAGATATTCAGTGCCAACCTTGGTGAAAATGACAGTATATTTTTTTCCTCGGCGTCCCGAGGGCTGCGGAATTCTACGGCAAACCAATTCGGCTCACTTGGTTTCGAGGACCCGCCATGCGTGTGCAAGGTAAGGCAAGAGGGCGCAATGGAAGCTCGAGGACCTAACAAGCCCTTTCATGTGCACATAAAACTTGGCTTATCGCATGCTGACACAGCTAGAAAAAATGACTATTCCACAATACGCTTTTATAGTAACCCTGTGTACAACCGGAATCCTGCCCATCCCACCCCATTTCCCCTAAACCATCCCCAAGATCTTTCCAATGAATGCCCTCTCCATCCCCAGCATCTGTTCAAAAATGAGACCAGATATGGTCAGTCAGCCCACCATTCATCTACTATTGCTACAAAACTCATTATGTTGTCATTAAACTTACCAACAACCACCAAAATTGGATCACGACAATTCCCCCTATACACATTTGGGAAGTTCGGCGAACGGCTCTGCGTAGCCTCGCATCCATAGCTCGGCTCCAGCCATATCTCCTCCCTAGGAGCGACCATTGCTGGCTGGCAGAATATTTAGTGACCGCGTCTTGGGAAAGGTCACTAAATACTTCTGGCCAACGGAGGAATGACCAAATAGAGAACACCAATAATGAAACCACCATTGCCACACTGCAAATGCTGTGTTAGTCGACCCCCCATTTTTTTCTTGTCCTTGAAGATATAAAAGACCTATGGAGGTTGACTCACGATTTTAGTGGTTTGGTGTCGGTGAGATACCAGGCGAGGGAGAAGAAGAAGGGGAGCAAAAAGAAGAAGAGGTCAATGGCAACTTTAGACAGAAAAGGTAAGTAAGCAAATCTTTGTAAGTTCATTATTGTTCCTTTCCACCACTTACGAAGACACACCCACTGCTTCGTGGTAGACATCACCAGCATTGTTTCTGGCACATCCTCTCTAGAAGGCGACGCATGGTATGGGGGAGGATGGCCTTCTTGCCGTCTTGTGATGCCAAATGTGGCACTGGTTGTTTTTGGGAGCTCATTGGCCATGGGCAGTCCTCTGGGATCACTTGAACTTGCCGTTGTTGGCTGTTGTACCTGGTTTGGGCTCATCTTGAGTAAGTATAGACAAAGTGTGATCAGTTAAAGTCAAAGAAGCAGATTGCGCTCATATACATACTGGGACGGAAGGTAAGGGTCTTGGTTTAGGGCAGAAGAGAAGAAGTAAGTGTTCGTCGTGTATGGAGTAAAAAGGAAAGAGGAATAACAAAGTTTCGTAACCATAGTGCAGGTTGGAAGACGCCAGGAAAGCTGGTATGCTTTCTCACTTCTGACACTAGATAGGTATAGATCGGTCGTTGCATTAGTTCAAAGGACCGTTGGTTGTGCACGGACCGTTGGATCACTGGTCGGTCAGTGCGGACGGGTCGGACAAGTGAAGTGGAGGGGTGAGTGGAGGTAAGGAACGGATAGATCACGTGATTTACCCTCCTCAAACTCACCGCTGCTGGGAGAGTCATCACTTCCGGACTTTAGACATCCGTGATCTCATAAATCACGGAGAAATATAAAATGGATACACAAGAATGTATCCGCCATAAAAATACGTACATTCCTGATTCACTACACTACACATATAAAAGGTCACAATGCTTGTTGTATACTTCTACCCGAAGTCTCGTTTTGTCCCGCCGAATTAATCGCTGCTCATCATACCTTGGTTGAGGCCAATAACGATCCGACTCCGAGATGATGTCCATGGCTGACGAACCACCTGCGTATACAGCCATCGATAACGTTCCCCAACCTTTTTTCCCGTCATGTTTTAACAAGTACCCAAAGGCTCTCGGGTTCTTCCGCGAGACAAACGATCTATTTAGCATCGCTAGCAAACCCAATGTGTACACTTCTCATCCAACCATTGACTATCGCCACACTTCAGACAGAGAGGGAAAATATTATTTTACTGGTCTAAAATATAATGAAGAGAGCGTGAGTTACTCAACACACATGGCCTTTTGCCATAGCAGTGATGACGCTCATCAACAACGAAAGATGTCGAGGTCCGATGTATGCAAAGCATGGCTCTTATCACTTGACACCTTGTTTTATTCCGAAATGTTATTGACAGAAGGTGTCAGGAATTTGATTGATGTGAATGAGGGGGCGCATGGTGATTCCCATAGTTGTTCTGTCAAAAGTAGAGCGGAATGTTATCGAAGCGTGAGTCCAGCAATCTCATCCCGATGACCCAGCAAACTCGGCCCTCCATCGTTTTTTCTTATTTTTTTGTTCATTGACGCTGACAACTTACCCATTCACTTCATTTTGAAGTGGAGAATACTAGCCGAGGCTCTTACGATCGCTATGCACAAGCTATATTTATGGGAAGAATCACATTACCTTCCCATCCGCTTGACGCCTTACACGCCCGATCAACTTAAGGAATGGCGAACCCTAGAAACCTTCATCTCCTTACACACTCAGACTCAAGCCCACGCTCAACATAATTCCCAAAACTCCATCCATTTGGCCCTGGACGAAGGCTCGCAAGGTGGCCGACTCCCCAACGATGACGTTAATAACGATAGCGATACCATGCCATCTTGGATCATAGAAGCCTCTCGACGGGTATTGAATGGATTCGAGGATGGGCTACTGTACTGTGAAGGACCAGAACATGAGTTCAAACTTGCCGACCTGGGGTTGGCGGATCAATTACCCTCACGAAAGCTTTATGGTTTCAATTTGGTGCCCCAGTGATCTGTACGTCACAAATCAGGTATAGCTAGCGGTTACGAGTAGAGTTTCTACGCTCGCATGAAGAAGAAAGAAGGAATAAAGCGTATGAATAATGTCTATAAAAAACTTCATTATTGCGTCTCGGAACCTTAACCTCGCTTAATTTTCACCCTCCTCGGTTGGATCACTCTTCTTCGTCACATTTCAACACTCCCCCTTGATCCAACTTCTCCATCTTCATCTTCTTCATTCTCAATAAATCACACAGTTTCGTAAAGGTTTCTGTTGGAAGACCCTTTGTCAACAAGTCGGCCAGGTTTCCAGCTGAAGGGGCATGTTCTAGTGAGATTATTCTGTCCGCTACCTTTTCCCGGATGAAGTGGGGTCTCATATCGATGTGTTTAGATTTCCCATGGTATACAGGGTTTTTCGACAGAGCAATTGCCCCAGCATTGTCGTTAAGCAATTGGAATGGCTTACCTCCCAGACCCAGTCCAACATCTTCCAACAGGCGTCGCAACCACACTGCTTGCTTGGTTGTATTCTGCTTCTGTAGTTGATAGAGCCACGGTGTTCTGCCGCTTTGATTTCCAAGCCACCAAGCAAGCCTCCATATACTCCTCCATGTACTTTGAATACATATCCGGTAGTGGATCGCCTCGTATCCATATCTGTAATGATACAGAGGAACGGGGGTAGGAGGAAGAGGACGAAAGGGAAGTAGTTTTGAGGCGCCGAGAGGAGAGAGAGGGACGAGGGAAGAAGGACAGAGGAAGAGTAGGAAGAGTAGGAAGAGCGTGCGAGGAGGCGTTAGGGAGGAGAGAGGTCCGAGCGGAGGGTGCAGGGAAAGTTTGAGAAAGATACGTCAGCTTTACGAGCTGAGAAAGATATAAAAGGCGTAGCCTTAGAGTAGATAAAATGCTTTGCCCCACGCAGTTTAGTCTTCTCGAATTCTCCAGTCTACCGAGCGACTTTGTCCACGCTCAGAGCTTCTAGCTCAATTGAATACAAACGACCGAGGACAACGAAACTATTGTAGCTTAAGGTGCTTTCCGGCCTCTACGAGGACAGGGTACCGCTACAATAGGGAGCTCCGGTTTTTGAATCTTCTATCTCTTTTTACATCAAATAGATTAATAGGTTAGGCACATGTATTACCATAGCTAGTTCCACCAATTCCTCTCCTTCTTCAAGTCTTCCAGCTCCCCTGTTTCATACCATTTACGCGGGCCTACCTGCTGTAAGGTAACTTGGGGCGCAGTATTATATTTGAGGCCACGTTCTAGAACCTCCTGAAGCAACATGTCATTCCGCGCCTTAATCTCTCCAAGGATGTTTATCATGGGCGTCCAGAAAGAGTTGTTTAAAGATTCAATAGCGCCGTGGCTATCTTTGTCGGAAGGGGCAGTGCTGTAGCAGCGTTTGGCTTCATTCCGATGGTTAGCAACAGATACTGGGAGACTGATCTCAGGGGGACCTACCGGAATTTATCACAGTGCCCACAGTGGCCAGTTCCTTGTTATACCAGGCCGCCCAGGAGCAAAAGAAGGCCAAACGACGGAAACGTTCCCGACGGCGTCGAGGGCATTGTTGCTCAGACGAGGCTTTAATCAATACTGCCGCCATGTTTGCGAAAAGGGCAGCTTCTCTGATTAGAAGATGTAAGCTTTTCAATCTTCTTGTGCCAAAGGCCCTCCCGACTCACATCTGCCCAAGCTTTTGGCGTAAGGGATTGGCGAGGGGAAGCGCTTCTATATGATATGGAAGAAGCTGATACCAAGCATCGGCGTACGTCATGAGAGCATCTTTGAACTCGTTAGCCTTGTACTTCCTATTGGTACCCGCTGTCAGCTCATGATAATGTAGATATGTAGTTTTGTACTCACTTGTTGGCTTCATCCTTTTGTTTCTCAGCTTTATCAAGCCTGATCTTCAGAGGCGGATCCTCCACGGAGACCTGTCTCCGCTTCTTATCATCTTCTTGGAAGTGGATCCGAGACCAATCTTCGTTATGTTGTCGCCAGATCATCTCGTATATGGAGAACTTGGCATATGTGAGGTACCGGTACTCTTGTACTATTCCAGTTGGGCGTAGCTCGTACGTAATACGAGACTCGGGATAATATGGTGGAAGATCATTGTACCTAGAATTAGATGTCAGCCTGCGCCCTGTGAGGATTGGGTAGCATCATCAGAACTTACTCGAGATGCGTTTGTTTGGGGACGGGAGACCATACTTCCCACATCTCTTTCAGGGTAAGATCCCGAGGTTGAGTTTGTGCTGGATTGGAAGGCGTGTCTAAAAAGATGTCCATTCTGCAATCAGCCAACGGTAGTCTGCAGGAAGAAAACAGCACATACCTCTCTTCTCTTTCCAGCTATCTCTCCAGCTAAAAGGCCCGAAATAGTATGTGACTTCACCAGGAGGCATAGGAATCTTTAACCGCTCGTCGATGTCCTTGTACCAAGCTTCCTTGTTGAGATTTTGGAGGGCATTCGCTTGGTCGTCAAAGTATTTGATCATTTGAGCCACATATTTCTGGTCTGGAGGAGTCTCGTTCCGATCGAAATTGATCTCAAATGGATAATTCCGGGCGTCAACATATAGGATTTTCATCATATCGGATGCTCGGCGACCTATGAAACAATAAGCGATCGTCACTCATTAAGCTTATTCGCGTCCGTAAGGGTGTCGACACTCACAGCAGCTATAGATAGGTCGCACCTTGGCATACTCCCTGACATCTATCGCCGTCCAGCAGCACTGAAAAACAGAATGAAACTGCACCATTGCCGTCACCTTGGTGTAGAAATTTTCAATAAGATCTACCTCGAAATCAGCCTTGGCCAATTTGAACATACAAGCAGCCATGTTGTCGAACATTGCCGCCTCTCTGTGCAATACTGTGAGCGGACCACCAAGTCAAGACACATTGATACGTACACCTCTCCGAGCTTGAGTCTCAGTGGGCTGTGTTCGGGCAAGGCCTCGATGTGCCAAGGGAGTATCTCGGACCACAGTTGGTTGTACTGGAACTTTGCATCCTCAAATTTTCCTTCTTGGAACAGGCTGCCGATTCAAGTCAGTTACACAGCAAGATCAACAGATGGTTTAGGTACTCACGCGTTGACATCTTTTCTCAAACCTTGTTGATCATCGATATCTCGAGACAGCTTCTCTTCCGTGGCATCCAAGTTCCTCTGCACTCGCAAAAAGTCCCTCATCACACCGGCTTCATCTTCTCCAAAAGCGTTACACTGTATTCGGTCCCTCAATCTGAGTTTGAAAGAGCGGATGGCTTGCTTCTGGAGAGCGACCGTATTAGGAAGTAAGTGGTAAGTGGTTCTTCTCGGGGGATACTGAGTGGGTACAGCATTGCTGGACGAAAAGTCAGTAACGCCCAGACTAATTTTAGCTCAGTGACACTTACCTGAGAAGTTTCGCCTTTGACTTGGCTAGATTGGGATCAAACTTGTCCTCGAAAGAAGCCCACAACTCATCCTTGGTAAGGGGACGAGGATTGATCCTGTCTTGAGGATCTCCGACCTCGGTGATGGTTACCTCTTTGGAGCCTAAATACCTTGTGAACGTGTATTCGGGCATCGTCTCCTGCGTACAGCGCGACCAGTTGTGTTTGTGCTGGTGCAGCAAGTACCAGTTGCCGTATTTCAGGTATGTGATGTTCCCGATGATATCCGTCGATCGATGACACGTAGCAGCCGCCGGCTGGCTTTCGGCCAGACTGCGGAGATAAGTCGATCTCCGTGTTGAGACGCTGGCTGTAGGATGTCCATCATAGAGTAGACAACTTAGATACTCCACCTCACTTTTAACATAGTAAGTTCCAGGTCACTTCGTAGTTACATGTTCGTAGAAACTTCTGTATACCTTCATATAGCCCCTGAAGCCTGAAGTGCCCACAGATTCTGACAGATTAAGAGTCGTGAAGCGCACATAGCGACTATACTCGAACGTTCAATCTGTATCGAAACGTCTTATAGCTCCTAAACACTCGCCAGGAGCACAACAGGTTTCGACACCTAGTTAGTCCAATCCGTCAGCATGCCAGACGAACAATACTCAACCTCCATCTCATCTATCCCCAAGCTCATCGGCAAAAGGAACTTCATCGCCTGGCGCCGTGCTATTCTCGCTTATCTCTCCGAACGAGGTGCCCGACGCGTCCTCGAAGGATTTGAGAAAGAACTCTATCGTCTCGAAGGGGAAAGTCACCGCCCTCCGGGGGAGTACGCTGGCGCAAATCCTCCCTCTGGCTTCGACGTGGGTGGTGAGAAGGAATTCAACGAAAAGTAGCTTATCAAGTGGGATGAATGGCAACGCCGTGAGTCCAAGGCCAGGGCCGCCATAATCCTTTCGGTCTTCAGGCTATTGCGGGAGAGATCGACGGTTTGTGGCCCTCCCATGATATGTACAAGCGCATTTGTTCGCTCTTCAGTGTCGGCAACGACGCTCAGAAGGGCGATATCTCCTGGCGCCTCAACACTCTCACTCTGCGTGAGAACGCCACCTCCCAGGAGATGCAAGCACACTTCGACGCCTTTTCCACTCTACTTTCCGAAGGCAAGTCTGCCGGCCTCGACGTGGCCGACTGGGACCGTCGAGAGAAATTCCTCCTCTCTCTTCCCAGAGATCTTCAAACCACTCTTCGAACCAGTCTTCGTGGTCGCTCTACCCAGACCTGGGCCGAGCTCTGCAGTCTCTTCAACGAAGTAATCGACATTCGATCTCGCCAAGACCTCCGCGATGCGCAAATTAATGCGGCTGTCAAGACTCCGAAGATAGGAGGAAGAGAGACAGGAGGAAAAGGAAAAAATAAAGGCAAAGGAAAGAAAAGGAAAAATAAGAAGGAGAACAGCAGTGCAGGAGGGATCAAGTGTAATTGGTGTGGCCTCAAGAACCACACGGAAGAGAATTACCTCAAGGAGAGCGCAGGCGAGCTCTCACAGGCGGAGCTCCAAGAAGCAAACAAGGAGTACAAGCAGAGGCACAAGGGATCGGGCAACCCCATTGCCTCCACCCATGATAATCGCGCTGTTGCGGGTTTAAATCCCCCTGGAGACACCTTTGTCGACACTGCCAGCTGGTCAGCTGGACCTATAAACTACTTATTTACCATCCAAGAGCCCGAGTCCTTTATCCCCTTGAGAGGGAAAGCAAGGGAAGTTGAAGAAATCCAGGAAGACATTGAGACGCTTTTCAGCTACCATTTCTTCAAACATCACCGTTGTCATCCATGGTTTCTTCACTGATCCCGGGGTCTGCTTTCAATTATCCCGTGGCGCACCGTCTTTGTATCGTCATTCTCTTCGAGGAGCAGGTCAACGATGCTGATGGCTTTCGAACAAAATCGACAATATTTGTCGCCCTTGGGTAGGGCAATCTCTTTAACACATTATACGCCATAGGATATTTAGTGACACATTGCAGGTCCGAGAGTCAAAGTGTGCTTCGCTCTTTTAACTTTGTAATCTAAAATAGCCTATAAGGAACAAAGTGTTATGGATTAGGTCTTCCCTCAGGGATGTTTCTTCGAGCCGTCTCGGGGTCTCAAGGACGAAAGTGCCTATGATAATAGATTAAGGACTAATTTTCCTCATGGAGAAGGGCGAAGATAACAGTAGCTTTATTTATGCCTTTCGATAGATATGGTAAAAACATTTGCTTCATAGCTAGTAATAGAATAGTAGCATGGCCGGTGTTGTTTGTTACCTTTGCATCATTTGTGTGTTGGCACTGCATAATATATCGCCAATGGAAAAACGCCGGTCGATCGATCTTATCGGCATACGTCATATCAAGGCAGATCCGCAATCTTTTAACGTGTGATAAAAGTAGTTTTAAATCATCGGTCTCTCTTCAGCTTTGGAAATTCGTAGCTAGCCAGCAGAGATCAGCAACGATAGACGTATGCCTAGCCTATTACCTCTCACCCGTGCTTTTCCGACAGACGCGGGTAAATGTACCTCTGCACGATTGCAGTTGCTGAGAAGTGAGATTATTTAGGTGGCATTTCACCGACGATAGCCGTATCGTTATTACTGGCAAGAATCTGTGCCTCGACCTGGGTGATGTTCCTCAGACGTATCATCAGTGTACCACTGGAAACGCGGACCGAAATAAGCTTTCTTTTGGTTGGTATCGATCAGAACAATAGAAGCGATGCTGACAGTCACTAGTTTGGTACATCCTTGAGGCGACGCAAACATTACCATCTCTGGCTCCAGGAGAACACCTACTGAAATCCCCTGAGACTCCCTTTACGACCGCTATCGAGCAGTCCACATCTTCAGATCACTGTGGAGACTCCTTTGTCTGCAGAGAAAACTGGAATCAAAGCCGCCATTTCGACGGCAATTGTCTGAGTAGAAACTTAATCTAAAAGATGGAGAGAAGATGCCGCGCATTATCTAACCAGACAATGGAAGAAAAATATGATTAATATACGATACTGAACTAAGGAATACGAGCCTTGTTCGTCGAGATGCGATAAGAGACAAGTTCTTACTGGTAAATGGGGGACCCCTAAAAGTCCCGCCCCGAGAACACCGAATATTGCCACCCTCCACCGGACTGGTTGGTTCGGTAATCTTCTGGACTAGAGAACGATGGATGATGTTTTTTTTCGTCCTATCTGCATCTCTATTCTAAGTCTACGTCTACAATCTTCCTCCTATTTCATGCCCTTCCCCAGTATTCCCTCTCCTCCCTGATGTCGTCTCAGCCTCCTCCCGCGTCAACTGCTTATCCTCAGTTGCCTCGCGGTGCGGCTCAAATCCCTCCCTTCCCTCAGCTGCTCCACATCAAGAACGAGCCATTGGCAACTCCTTCTGCATCTACGCCTAGCTCCCACCCCACGGACAGCCACGAGATTGTCGCCATGTCACCTGAAGAAGACGACGAAGGGCATGACTCGGCTCGAGGAACGAGCCCTCCGCCTGGAGTAAAGGAGAAGAAAAAGACGCAGGGTACGAGGCGGAGGGTCGTGCAGAGCTGTTCAGAGTGTCGAAGGAGGAAAATTCGATGTGATAAAAAGTAAGTTGTCTAGACATGGTGTAATGGAAGATTTTAAGCTGACTTGTCAAAGATTTCCATGTGGTGAGTGTAGGACATTATGCACAATTTCTTGGACATGCAGCGGCGCTCGTCACAAGCATCTCCTGACACTTTCTAGGCCCATGTATCCTCCGGAATGATCAGGCAAGGTGTCATGAAGTTGGATTGGTGAGTGCTACGTACAGGCCCACTCAGACTAAGACTAGGCCGGACAGCTAATCCGTGACGCGGATCTCGTAGAATGAGAAACAATCCACCAATGTCCCAGCGTAAGAATCCTCACCTTACGTGGTGTATTTTTCTTATTGATCCTCCATAGCAACTCCAATTACGCCTCCACTGCCGATTTAGCCACCATCCAACACCGTCTCGATGCTCTCGAAGCAAGTTTGTTGAAAAACGGCGCACTTCGCAAGGCCGATCTCGACCACTTCCTCAAAACTATCCAAGAAGCCGAGCCAAAGAAGAAGGCTAAGAGTCGAGATGGCGAAGACATTGCGGTGGACGATACGGAGGGAGCGGCATTGACTCTTGAACATTTGGCGTTTGGCCGCTCTCGTGCAGATGGAAGTCACGCTATTCCTCATTTCGCTACCCGCCTCTCTTCCGTAAGCAGACCCGCCCCTAATAACGATTATCATCTTGCAAGATCCAATGTACCCTTCTACAATTCGCCTCCTGGTTACGATCCCAGTTCGGCGTCATCTTCTGGCCGAAAGACTAGTTTGAATATCTCCAGCACGCCTGACCAGGCCAAGAGAATTGAATTGTCATGGGAAGAAAGGCAGCAGAAGATTGAGCAGTTGATGGAGGTGATGGGACCCATGGATGTGTTTGATTTGTTCTTCAGGAAAACAGATTTGGCAATCATTGCTTTGACAAAGCTGCTACCGTCAAGGCATAGGGGAGAACTGTTGGTCAAGGCGTATCTCGAAAAGGTCGATTGGTTACATCGATGTGAGTTGGGTGATAAGCGTTTTGAAATGTGTGCTGACTATTATCAGGCATTCATGTGCCGACATTCCTTCGACAATGTAATGATTTGCATTCCCTACCCCCTGAACGCGTTACTCAAGAGATTGCTTTACCCTTCCTCGCCCTGTACTTTACAGTCTGCACTGTGAGTTAGTATTTGGCTCATACGAGCCGTGCTAACAGACCGTAGCTAGGATTACAATTCATGGATGCCTCAGAGATCAGCAAACACTTCACACTCGAGGAAGCTCATACGTTGCCTGACACCTGGTACCACGCTTCTCGAAGTGCTCTTTGGGCTGCAGACTTTTTAGATAACCACACGATGGAATCACTGCAGTGTATCTTGCTTTTAGGTGTTTTCCTGGTGAGCTTTTCATGAGAAATGATATAAAAGCTAACAATTTACAGAACAACCGAGATCGTGCCGACGCGGCTTGGGCATTACTCGGTGCTGCTATCAAAATGGCTCAAGGCCTCGGTCTCTCTCGACTCGGCGCAGAGCAACAATCGGTTGACGGCAAACCGTTACCGATGTGGACAGGCCGATGGGAAAGTCTTATTCAGCGAGAAGTCGGCAGGCGTATATGGTGGAACTTGGTTTTCCTCGATTGGTCCCTTGCGCCTAGCTACAACTTTTCGTGTAGTATCCAGCCAGATCAGATCAAGACCGCTTTACCGGCGAACATTGAAGATGAGGATATCATTGACGGTCAACCGCTGAAACCCCAACCGTTGAGTGTTAGGACAGGGATGTCGTTCCAGCTAGCTAGGCTCAGGTTCGCCGAGATTTCTCAAAGACAGATTTGGCAGGCGAACAACAACAATCATCCTCCTTACTCTTTCGTGTAAGTTTCTCGCCTTACCGTCGATTACCATCGTTAATTTCCTGATTAGGCTGAGCGTCGATGGCGAACTTCGAAAAGCAATGATGGAACTCCCTTCCTTCTTCCAGCCTGACCAAAACACCAAAGGTCCCCCTTCCAACGAACCCAAGATTTTGGTGCGGTACTACGAGAAGACTATCCTCAACCTTGCTATCCACTCGCGAATGCTTAGGCTGCATAGGCCGTGGTTGTCGAGAGGTTATGAAGATGAGAGGTTTGCGTATTCAAAGGAGCAGTGTATCAGGGCAGCGAGGGCGAGTTTGAGGATGATGTCCGATGGGACTGCATCGTATTTGGAGAAGTGGTGGCTGCCGTTATTCTACGTATCTGTTTCGGGTCTTGTGGTGATAATCGATCTTTTGGTAAGTCGACGTATTGTCTCGAGATTTTGGTCTCAACTGACAGTCATGTGCAGAGGACAAGTCGAAAGGATATGTTCTCGTCTGAGACTCAGGAGAAGATCGATGAGGTCAAGAACGCTTTGAATCAGATGAGGAGGATTGCGGATGTATCTCACCCTTCGAGGGCGGCAGTCAGGGTAATGGAGCTGTTGTTAGGTAAGTAAACGCCAACTACGCGTATAGACTTTTAGTTAACCTCCGCACAGCTGAGGTTGAGGACCGTCGACGACCTCCTGGATCAACCTTGGGCAAACGCAAGAGCTCGCCTGATGGTGATGACGAGGAGTCTGGTCTTCAGCGTGCCGTGAAAAAGCTCATCCATCAAGCACAGCTCGAGGCTGAGTCTCCCAGTGCTTCATTCGGTTCGGGTGCCACTCCACAAGACTTTCCGGTAACTGTTTCGCCAGCTAGAGACTTCAATGACAGGGATCGGGACCGCGAAAGGCCCGTCTTTGATGCTTACCCCATGCCTTTCATTCCCGTGCCTCCGACAATCAACAACGCTACCACCCCTACAGCTGTGCAGCAGCAACCCCATGCTCATCAGATCATTGGTGTTGGTAACAACAGTCCTTTCACATTCCCTGTTGACACGACGAACGCCACAGCGTTCCCTGCGTTCGATACTACCACCACGCGCGGCTCGTTTGCTCAAAATCAGCTTGACCCTACCGTCCGGTCCATGCTCTCTAGCTACTTCCCTCCGAACAACAACAGCAATGGGAATGGAAACGGCATCGTCGGTTCTGCCACCGCTCCTCAAGCTCCGGATGACTTCCTGAGCAGGGTGTTTGGATTTGGTTGGGATGGGGTGGGCACGACGGGTCCGCCTGCGCATCCCGATGAAGCCGGGATGGATATCCTTGGAAACCAGGGACAGTCTCAAACCCAGCCGTCTGGCGGCGACGGTCAGCAAAACCAAGCTCAAAACCAGCAGGACCAGCATCAGCAACCCGGACAACTCCATCCTCCTCGTCAGCAACCCGCCGCCGCACAACAGCAGGCGCAACAACAGCAGCAGTTAACGCCAGAGCAGCAGCAGGCGATGAACTTTGCTATGGCGCCCAACCCTTATGCCTACGGCAATTGGACCAACAGCGGTTGGATGGCGTAAATTTGAAAGACACTTCGAAATGGAGGTAATTTGGGATCCGTTGGGATTCCATATTTTATAATTTCTTGTCCTTTTTTTGTAGTCTTTTTTGTACATGGTGTTCCTTTTCTTGACTTCGGGTTCAATAACTTCCTTATAACTGGATTCACAATGAGCAGGGCATGCATTGATTGCTTAGTATTATGCTGATAATTATTACAAATGCTTCTAATTCTCTAGTATTCCGTTACACCAAAAATTACTCAACATACAAGATGATCTGCCTTTTGTTACCCGCTCTGACGATGGCGATATGGCCGTCTACGAGGTCTTCTACAGCAATCTTCTCTCTGTGGTCGCTAATCTTCCTGTCGTTCACTTGCAAAGCGAATGATTGAACTAATCGCTGAGTTTCGCCTATTTATCATATTAGCACCTTTTTTCTGATAAAGATAACGAAACACTTACCAACAGACCCGCACAAACCATATGTAACAGCCATCTTTCCAACGCCCATCTCGGCCAAATTCTCCTTCTTCACCCGGTGGAAACGCTTATCTCCCCGGAAAGCATCCAACACTTTTTCAGCTGTAAGTGAGGATGTAGAGGTCGAATAGAGTACTTGAGCCGCTGTGAGAGCTCGGGTAAGGGCAGCAGGACCGTGGACGAGTTCAGTGACTTCAGCTGCGAGGAGTTTTTGAGGGAGACGCTCGGTTTTAGAGATTTGGTGAGCTTGCATGACGTCTTGAATTTGGGAGAGAGGAAGGAAGGTAAAGAGTTTGAGGTATTTCTCAACGTCTTCGTCTGTTGTACGAAGGAAGAACTGGGGAGGAAATTTAGTTGTATGGAGTGCAGGACAAGAGAATGGACATTACCTGGTAGAACTCTGCCGCGCTTGTCCTCTTTTCGTCCAACCACACCGCGTTCCCGGCAGATTTCCCAAACTTTTCACCCGTACTTGTAGTTAACAGGGGAATGGTCAGACCATACACATCTTCCTCCTCTTCCTTTACTTGTTCACCCTTTTCTTCCCTCTCGGCGATTTTCCCTCGGCGAATAAGATCAATACCAGCGACGATATTTCCCCATTGGTCACTACCGCCTAGTTGGATATTGCATCCGTGTTCGGAGTGGAGATGGGAAAAGTCGTACGCTTGGAGAAGCTGGTATGTGAATTCGGTGTATGAGATACCAGAGTCCGAGCTGAGTCGGTTTTTCACGCTATCCCGAGAGAGCATGGTAGATACCCTAGCCATTTTTCCCGTCGTCCTCAGAAAGTCCAAAAGGCTCACATCCCTCATCCAATCATAGTTGTTCATAACCTTGACGCCTCTACCTCCGTCTTTGCTCATGGCAGTAAGGTCCATACCGCGTTTGCTGAGGTATTCTTGGCCGCGAATGAAGAAACGGTGGACTTGAGAGGTAATACCTGCAATGTTGAGGCGAAGTTCAGACGGTGTGAGTGATTTACGTTCAGTTGAGCGGCCAGAAGGGTCGCCTATTGAGCCTGTAGCGCCCCCAATCTGTGAATGGTAAGTAATATGTACATATAGGTTTTAGATAACGCACAAGGCAGATGGATTGGTGGCCGCGAGCCTGGAAGTGTAACAAGCCCAAAAGCGGTATGAGATTGCCGACATGTAAAGAAGATGCTGAAGGGTCCACACCTGAATATATAGTTGTTGGGGAAGCGACATGTTGCTTGAGCTTATCACTGGACATTTGTCAGCCTTCAGCGCATCCTTTGATACAGACTTACCTGGTAATTGCAGCTACGAATCCACGTTCGTCCAGCTCCTGCAGCACCGTTGCCTTGGGGGCGAGGGTTGAGGATTTACGGTGAAAGAGATGAGCACCCCTCTTAGAGACACTGAGTCTTATTAAAACCATTTGCGATACAGAAGGGACAATGGGGAAGACGTCGAGAAAAACAAAAAGGAGTAGTCAAAAGATGAAGAATACTTATCCAGAAAAAGCTCGCCAGTTCAATCTTCCACGTCATGACTCCATACCGCCGCTGCCAAACAGATGATGCGATCGAACTACTGCGTACAACAGTGTTAAAAAATATCTGTATTCTGCCCTCCCCCGCCTACGCCTTTTGTGGTATTAGAGTAAAGTTTATGCGTCGATGTATTGATATCACCGCGACGCCACCTGGTATTATACCGATGCGTGCATCATAATGATATCAAGTAATATCAGACATATCATCTCTGTCTGACGTCCGTTGTTCGGTTTTGTCGTGTAGGTCTTAAATATCCGATAACCATTCTTGTAACGCTACATATTTTATACTACTAATACAACAGTGGAAACTAACACGTCCATCCCTAATTTGCTTGTACAATCTAGTGGCTTACCTCGCTAGCCTGCTCCGCTGAGATAACGTTCTCGCCCATACGCATTTGCCTATCGACCGTCCTATCACGCACCACACTATACTATCCTAACCAAATCATTCAACACCCTGCTAACCTGATCCGCACCTTGTTGGACCTTCTCCTTATCCTTCTCTCTCACCCTTTCCAACACTCTAGAGTGAAATCTATCGGGGTGGAAATTCCTTATCGCCTCTCTTACAGTCTTTCTCAGATCCCCCCTTGTCCCTCCTGCGGAACTTGATTTCGAGGTTGACAGATGACTGGCAACAGCTGTCATGAATTTCCGGACATTCTCGAGTGTGAGAGTATCAAGGAGGATGCTCTCACTTGACCCGCTTGATCCTCCTCGGGCAGAAGGTCGGAAGACCGGCCAAGGAATATCGTCGAAACGAAGTTCGGTAGATTCTACTTCGCCTCCAATTTGCAGAGATTCCCATCTTGTAAAGTATTTCGTAGGGTCGTCAAGAGTGCCGTATGGAGCGGTGTGCGGATGAGGGATCGGGATAGGCGAGGAAGACGCAGATGAGCGAGCGCGATGTCGTTCGTATTCTTCTCTCTCCAGCCTGTGACGTCTCCTCTCCTCTTTCCGTTCCCTCTTTTCACGTTCAATCTCCCTTTCCCGTTCCCGAGCTTCACGTTCACGTCGATGTCGCTCAGCAGCAAACATCTCCTCCGCGCGTCGGCGAGCGTACATTCCCTGCCTCACAAAATTTGTATATTCACTCTCTGTCATGTGTCCCAGTGGGGGGATAGGGATACCGTAAGGATCAACTTCATCTAGAGGATTGCGTCGAGTTGAGTGAACGTGGCGGTTGCTGAAGGGAGGAAAGGGGAAAGGGCCAAAGCCAGGGGGCCGAGGTATACTGGGTGAAGAAGGACGCCATCTTTCAGGGATATGCGTGAATGATGGGCCCGCTCGACCGAATGTAGGCCAATCCTCAAAAGGATCAGAAACTTCGTTCGCCATCCAACGCATCTTATCCTCCCAATCTCTCTTCTCAATCTCTTCCCGCGCGTGACGAGCGTAGCCACCCATCCATTCGCCTTCACCGTCCTCCTCTTCTTCAAAGTCTTGTGGCCTCTGTTTAGGCCGCTTACGGGGTGGGGATATTGATTCTTCGCGAGGAGGACGAGGCGGAGAGACCGCGTACCCGTTTGCTCGAGAAATGCGTTCTTGTTCTTTTCGATAGCGGCGTTGCTCGTGGCGGTAAATCTTCTCTGCCTTGTCTGTTTTCGTCTCTTTTCTGAGTGTTCAGTCAGTTAAATTCGCGTTGCAACAGCAATAAGAGCTCACAACTTAATCTTTGATGGTCTCACGTCATACTCGCTCATGCTCGGGGTGAAATTGAAGATGAAAATAAGAAGGAATCGTTGTTTTTAATCCGTAGCTTCGTTGGAGTCCATCGAAAAAACAAGAAGTTACGACGCTTGTGATCTTCATTACGTAATCATATCCGGTATCGGATCACGGTCACCAGGTTTGGCATTTTAGAGCCCGCTGAGCTATTCAATCAGTGGTGAGCTATAAAACTGAGTCTCAAACTAAGGTGGGTGCCGACGAGGTGCTGGTATGTTTGGACCCAGAAGGCAAGCCTACATTCAACAGGCTGGACAATCTGGCAGCATTTCATCGTCGACACTTGCAGGTTACCTTGGAAGTGATGATCCCTCGTTGGGCAAACGGAACTTCGGACTTTTGCTGTTGTTTGAGATGTTACCTGATGGATATACAAGCGCTTGTTGTTCTGGGAATCCATATCCACCGAAATTGAACATAATTCGCCTTTGTTACTCATGATATCCATCTGTCCCATGACAGTTCGTAAATGATATAAAAATTCAATCGGAGCTCGGGGGGAAAATCAGCGGTGACTTGACGTTGCGGGGAGATTATCAGATCAACGCCGACAGATAGACGGAAGGACCAACCGGATATCCGACACCGATACAAAAACACAAAGTCATATATATAACGAGAGCACAGATCAGGGGTCAAATGAGTTTGTCCTTTTTCTTTCGATTCCGTTCAGCTGAAGATGGGTGAGCAGCGTTATGAAATTGAGAAGAGAGACATAACCGCTCCGCAAGATTCTAAAATCCGCGAGGATATGGAGAAAGGGTTCGAGCAAACAATGGAAAGCGATGTGGCCCCAGTGAAGCAAGAAGCACCGCCAACCGAACACGAACTGTCCATGTTCGAACATACCTCGACTCGACAGTCGACCCACTCTCAACGACCGCGCTCCACTGTGGATAGAATGGAAACAGAAGTTGGATCACCGCCTGATGAGCCAAAGTCGCATTTCCTTGATGGGAAGGGAAATCTTTTTCGAGCGACGTTCATCACCACTGCATGTGCTACTCAATTACTGAGTCAAGCAGGGATAGGTATGGTGATGATACCCCTGCATGTTATCGGAGAGAGTTTAGGGACAGATGATAATGGGCAAATGAGCTGGATGGTTGCTAGTTATGGGTGAATATTGAAGTGAAGTTGAAATGGATAAAAGCTGATTTAAAAAGCTTGACAGTTGGGATGCTATTAATCATGGCGGGGCGATTGGGTGATTTATAGCAAGTGTCTCATTCCTCCGCCCATAGCAGCATAACAGGGCTAACATCCACTCAGTGGTCCAAAACGCTGGTGGATAATTGGTATCTCTGTCATGATCGTCACAAACATTGGTACGGGCTTTTGCAAGACACCTATCGAGTTTGACATCTGTCGAGCGTTATGCGGCATAGGATGTGCTTTATCAGGTAAGTCGATTATCCCGTTTGGCTATACATGATAGTTGTAGTGTGCTAACTCCAACTAGTGCCCAACGCTCTTGCGATTCTGGGACGGACATATCCCCCTGGCTTCACCCGAAACATCACATTCGCCCTTCTCGGTGCCCTTGCCCCCGTAGGCTTTTGGTGCGGTGGTGCTATCGGATCCATATTTGGTCAGCTGGTCAAGGTTGGATGGATATTTTGGTTCACGTTGAGTCCTCCCTTTATCTGACTCTTTATGCTACCGAAAAAGCTAACCATATCATGTCATAGCGCAATGTTCACCGCCATATTTCTGGGTGTGGGGATCCTTGTCCTTCCTCCTGACGAGCCCCATCCAAACCCCTCTGAACGGCATTTCGACTGGTTAGGAGCTGCACTCTTAGCCCTCGCTCTTGGACTGTTCAACTTTCCCTGGAACCAAGCTCCTCTGGTCGGATGGCAAGAACCCTATGTCTACATCATTTTCATCATCTCCATCTTGTTTTTCGTCGCGTTCTTCTTATGGGAGAAGCATATCGGATTGGGAGCGTTGATCCCGATAGAAGTATTGAAAAAAGACAGTTTGCTGGTGTATTTGTGTTTGTGGTTGGGCTGGATGAGTTTCGGAACGTACCTGTTTTACCTCACGTTCTTGTAAGTTCTTCCTGCTTACTCATAAACTTGGCTCAGTTTTTTTTTTCACAGCCTTCACGATATCAGAGGCTACACCCATCCCCTCACCGTCACCGCCCAAATGTTCCCTCTCGTGCCTGGAGGCTTCTGCGCCGCCCTTCTCGTCCCATACCTCATCAAGAAATTTCCCGGGCACATCATTTTTCTCTTCGCCATGTTTGGCTTCATGTGTGCCAATCTTTTCATGGCGACAGCGCCTGTGAATCAAGTGTATTGGGCGAACACGTTTGTGGGGATGCTGTTGGGCATGTTTGGACCAGATTTGAGTTTTAGTACGGGCCAGTTGATCGTTAGTAATTCAGTGGATAGGAATTTGCAGGGTATAGCAGCGGGGATCGTGAGTATGATCACCAACTATTCGTGCGTCGTCCTTCATCAAGCCAGTCTTCCTGACTAACGCTGCTGGTAGCCAATCAATAGGGCTGGGTATGACAGGGACGGTAGAGTCATACGTGAGAGGGCCTGGCACGACGTATGATGATTTACTAAAAGGTTATCGGGCGGCCTTTTACTTTGGGACTGGTATGGCAGGATTTGCCGTTATTGTTGTTGCTCTTTTTGTGAGAATGCCAAGGGCGCATAAATCAAGTGATGTACATTAGGGATCTCTCACAATAAAACTATCATATCATAGCATGTGTGGCATGCGAAATGGAACTGCCTACGATAACTTGTAATTACGATCTCACATGCCCCCATAAACAGCGATGTCTCAGGTCCTTTGAACTAGTTGCTGGCCGTTGATTGAATGCCACCGTCTGTTTTACTGCAGTTGCGTTGTTTTTTCGTTTCTCTGTCCACCATCTTCACTTGCCTTATATCGGCGCTCAACTCGGTGAGTTTTGGTTGTAGCTGCCAGTGGAGCGAAGGGGACGACAAAAAGAATATTTGCTTACTCTTAAGGATACCATGATAAACACAGCTGTCTTATTTCAACTTTCAATTATTCCCATAAGGCTGATGACCTTTGGCCAACAACCTGTTTCCCCAGGCATGTCTTCACAGTATCTTCTCTCCAAAAGAGCACGCGTCTACACCCCTGAAGCCGAAGATGGAGATATCGAACAAGGTCTGACAGAGGGGGAGAATGGGGATAATGATCTAACAGATACGTTTGCCTATTTTTCATTCGGTGAGTTCAAGCTCTAGCTCAAAAGACACAAAAACAACCAAAAGAGTTTTCGGCTATTTGCTTACACGTCTTCGGAACAGTGCTGGTTGATTGTCAACTCGCTTTCTTTTGTTTAGATTCTACGAATCTTGCTATCATATCAAATACGCCATCGCGCAGAATGTCAGTTCACCGTTCCCTCTTTCCAGATCCAACTGGACTTGGTCGTCCCGATCAAGTCCCAAGTTCGGCTGTCCTTTACAAACTATCGTGAAAGAGAACGAGGGCTAACCAAGACCGAACCTCATCTTGATAGCTTCGCCACCTCGATGACTATTCTCGCACTTATCTGGTCAATTATCCGCTGGAAACACATCTACGGCGATCATGCAAGGTTTGTTATAGAAAACTATGCAGAACCGCAAGAATGGTCCTTGCCATACTTTAAGTGGATTAGGATTTGCTGGAGCAGGAGAACCGATATGCGGCTGCGTGGAGCAATGAGATACCTGGGTATTGGATGTAATGGTGTAATTCGATTGGTGGCAATGGCGTGGTTTTTTGTGAGCTTTTGTTTCTTTGTAGTTTTGATTTGGTGGGGATGACAAGGTTGATGGACGCCAGGTACTCTAGATTTGGAGCATTGAAATAAACGCCTGAAAATGGATAGAAAGGCAGATCACTGGAAGTATCCTCGAAGTCGGATAAGTTACTTGTATGAACCGTATAGTACATGTTATCTTATCAATACCTTATGATTCAAAATTAGCAACATCTTTTTGGCACTTTTTTTTTATTTGAACTTACTTTCGAGAATGACGAGATCCGGCGGTTGGATTCCGAGGTCCAAAAAATCCAAGTTGAAAGAAAATAATGGAAGACATGTTATGAGATAAAAGTATGGCTGTTTGACAGTTGGCAGTTTTTTATTCAGCCGCCGTGCATATGTCTATATATGTATGGCTACAGAAGCTTTGTGAGTTATTGCACTGACATCTTTCGGGGGGGCAACTTACAAGATCTATGAATTACAATCATCTACTCATCTGAGTCGCACTACCGCCCTATTCACCTCACACGTAAACCGTTATCGAAACTGGATATTCACTCCATCATAGCGCCAATAGCTTCACCAAATCTCCTTGCTCTCCTTGCAACTTCCCCTCTCTCACCCATCACTGTCAACCTTATGCTCACCCCTTCGAGCGCGGGATCATCATCCAAAGAAGGCGCAGGTGTGAGGGTGTATCGAGAAAAGGCGTAGTTGAGAATATACGTGTCGAAAGCCTTTGATGGGTTTGAAGGAGACATGAATCGAACGATACCTTTAACTCGATAGATTTCGTAAGAGAGCTTGGACAGTTCCTTCTCCAAAAGCTCTCTCTCAATTGGCTCCACAGGTCCAACGTTCTCCTCAACTTCTGGCTTTTGACAATCTCCGCATTCCTTGCCTTCGCCTTTTCCTCCCACACGCTTGTGTTCATGTTTCGGCTTCTTCCCTTTATACACTCCCTTGACCTCCACTTCATCTCCATGCCATCCTTCTCTAGTCGCCATCTCGCCCCAATCTTTTCTTTCGCCATCCTTGACGGACCAGAGCTTGCTGTCAAGACCAAAGATGACTTCAGGCTTCGGTGGATTGGAAGGGGCGGGACCAATACGGAGTTTAGGGGTCTCGTCGTTGAGATCGTTAAGACGGTCCAGGAGAGTGTCGAATTGACGTGGGTTGGGAAGGTGGTGTTTGTTGAGGAGGATGAGGTCGGTGTACTTGGCTTGCAACTGTCCCTTGTGATTAAACTTTTTTTCCAAGTTGGGTTTGCTAGGTAAACTCACTTTTGCACTAGGCGATGAATCTTCGTATCCTTCAAAATTAACACAATCCACCACAGTCACAACGCCATCCAACTTGAATCCTTCAGGTTCAAGTTCCTTGATTTGCAAAGCCAATGTCGCAGGGAAGGCCGATCCGCTAGATTCGATAATGATTCGGTCGGGTTTCATTGTTGATTTGACTTCCATCAAAGCGTTGGAGATAAGTCCTACAGACGTGCAACAGAGACAGCCGTTCAGAATTTCAGAAACGCCTGTGATGTTGGACTGAGAAGCAAGGACAGAATCGACTGCAAATGAAGGCGTTAGCTAACTATAAGTGTTTTTGAGGAGAAGCGGTCGCAAGCCCACCTTCAACGTCTCCATATTCATTCTTGAGCAGTACGACTTTGTACTCTTTCGGTAGTTGCTGGATAAGCGAAAGGATAGTTGTGGTCTTGCCCTGCTCCATCTGGTCAGCTCAGCGCTCTTTGCTTTGAACGCAAAATCCGGACATACAGCTCCTGTGGGCAAGTTAGGTTTTGTCCTCTCACTTTTCCCCCGTCACTTACCAAGAAATCCAGTAAAACAGGTCACAGGAATAGCCTCATCCTTCTCAAGCGTCATGTTTGCTGTGGTTATGGATACTGAAGAGAAGTAAAAGCGAGATTTATCAACATCAGAAGATTCGTTATCACCAAAAAAAAAAAAAGCCCAAAAAGTTCCACATCATCACGTTCAGCAGCAGTCGATAACGGCGGAATCTCGAACCAAAAGATCCTCAACTTGACTTGTGCACGAAACAATATCTCTAAAAATGCTTCGGCTCCAATCCCTGGGTTCCCTCCCGGCCCATGCCGAACCAGCTTGGACAGTATCTTTCAACCCTACCCGCTCTCTCCTCGCATCATGCTCCACAGATCGCACAATCCGTCTTTACTCCTACATTATACCCTCTTCCTCCGATGGTTTACCAAGCCAGGACGATTCCCAGGCCGTGTTTAGTCTTGCTAAGGTTATAGAAACGGACCACAAGAGGACTGTGAGGAGTATAGCGTGGTCCCCTGATGGACGAACATTGGCAAGTGGGAGCTTTGATTCGACCGTCGGTGTGTGGGAGGAGGTTATTCCGCTTTCGGATGACGAAGAAGAAGAGGATGAGGGTGCACAAGGGGTGTATAAACCGGCTGGAGTGGACTCGGATGGAGATGGGGATGGGGGGAAAGAGAAGGAGTGGGAATGCGTGACGACGTTGGAAGGGCATGAGAGTGAATGCAAATCGGTTGGGTTTTCGAGTGATGGGGCTCTGCTCGCGAGTTGCTCCAGAGATAAAAGTGTATGGGTGTGGGAAGGTAAGTCCAATGAAGTTTAATGATTATGAATGGTTCTAATGCTTGATTTGTTTATATATTTTTTTCGGTATAGTCCAACCGGACGCCGATTTTGAATGTATCGCGGTCATGATGGAGCACTCTCAGGACGTCAAGTCCATCGCCTGGCACCCACACGAAGAGGTTTGTTCATTTTCGTTTATACCTTTCCCTTCATCTATTTCTCAGGCATTTATTACCTCTTGAGACAACAATTGCTAACGTTGAATTGCGATACAGATCCTGGCTTCTGCGTCATACGACTCTTACATCCACCTCGCTTACGACGACCCCGATTCTGACTGGTGCATCTTCCAAAAACTCCATCCCTCTCTCCCTTCTACTCCACTCACCATCCCATCCACTTCCCCGTCACATTTAATTGATGCGTTGGTTCCTACGGAAGAAGAGAAGAAGGCAGAGGCGGAGTTGCAAGTCCCGCCGTTGGAGGAGGATGAGACTGTTTGGTGTTTAGCTTGGAGTCCCGACGGGAGGTGGTTGGCTAGTGGAGGTGATAATGGTGGAATCCGTCTTTGGCAAAGAACGTATGTCTTTGTATCGTACACATTTCGAGACCAGATGCCGGTAGTGACTGACTGTAACCTATTGCAATCACAGAGGCTCACAACCAGACTCGGCGTTCAAAGAGATCTTACACACCGCCGCTCACTCGCGTTCAGTCTTTTCTCTTTCTTGGTCCCCACCCTATCCATCCGCCGAGTCTGCCGGCTCCACCGACTCTACTGATTTAGGGATGCTCGCTTCTGCGGGGGAGGATGGTAAGATTATCATCTGGCAAATCACCGTCCCTCCATCTCCTTCTTCCGCTTCACAAGAAATAGATAATGAACAAATCTCGATCAGACCGATTGCCGCCCAGAAAGATGCGCACGGCGTGAACGATATCAACTCGGTAGCGTGGTGTGTGAGAGAAGATAAAAAGGGATGGGGGATGTTGAGTAGTGCGGGGGATGATGGGAGTGTCAAGGTTTGGAGGGTCGTCAGGGATTAAGGATGTCAAGAAATGTTTTTATTTTTTGATTTTTTACTTCTTTTTCCATCACATTTCTATGATCTGCTATATGCTATTGAATATTTATCCTTCAACAAATGTGAATCCTTTCACATCTACACCTACATCTCCAACAACTCGCCGGACTTCTAGTGCATTTTTGAGTTTGAACTCCACTCTGAATCCGTCTTCTCCTGCTTCTTCCAAATATGCTCTCACTCTTTTTGCTTGCTCATACGGGGTTCCTGGTTGAGATAGATGTGAAAAGTTGATGACGACTTTTTTGGCTGGTGGTGGATACTTTCCCTCTTCCTCATCTTCCCCATCGAACACCGGTATATACACCCCTTCCACTTCTCTGGGAGGTATGACCAACTCCAAGGTATCTAATTCCCATTCCCCAGCAAGTTCGTATATTGCTTCTTTTAAAAACCTTTTTACACCTCCTTTCCATCCTTCACCATCTCCTGCTCCCCCTCCCTTTTCCGCTCCGACTCTGGTTGCTCGTGAGCGGCACCGGGCATCCCCAAGATGGATGATAAGGTGCCTAACGTTCAATGGGATACAACAAATGGGCACAGGGTCGAAGATTGGGTAGGGGGAGTGCGAGTCGGCGAGGTAGTACATTAGGTCCCAGCCGATTTCCAGGGTATGGACATTGCCTAGTGGCCAGGAGTTTGCGGGTGTTATCTGTGGCGGATACGAAGAAGATGAAGATAAAGAAGAATGAAAAGTTTCGAGAATAGGTGAAAGATCAAGGACTTTGACGTGCGCTGCACAGAGGATGGAGAGAGCCATAGGGTCGAGTAAGGTGATGTGGGTCGTATAACCTAGAGCAACTGATTTTCTCCCTCTTGAAAATTGGTGGGTAGGGGATGTTATTGGCGGAAGTTGCCATTCGGGAGCAGGGAGGTGTGGGAATGATGGGAGTCTTTTGCGTTTCCCCCCTACACCTCTTCCTCCCTGTTCCCAACTAGGAGGGGCTGTCAAGAAGCCATAGAAGAATGAGCTGACATTGTTCTCATCGAGGATGACTCGTTCGTAAACAGCAGGAAAGAGTTCCTCGTATAGCGATTGGGAGAGCAAAAGACACTTCGCCGGCTGAAGGCGCTGGAGGTGGGCGAGAATACGGGGGAGGAGGGAACGGAGGGAGGAGAATGTGGGTGGAGAGTGAGACGGGTTTCTTTCAGGAACTTTGGGCATTGATATTGACTTGGACGTTGGGTGGTTGATAGTGTAGTGTAGTGGGTAGTAATTTGTTGCTGCTTTGCTTTTTTAGAGCGAGGTTAGAGTCTAGTAGTAAGCCTGAATGTCTTGCATGAACATGAGCTGTGTGCAAAAGAGCGAATCGCATTATTACAATTAGGGCCGGCACATATTCACCATCCCTCATCATCGCTGTTCGGATTCCAGAAGATGAGAATGTCTGAGACAATAGAAGTGGTGTGTTTTTCCGTTTTGAAAGTTCGAATTGGATTCCCCCGTGGCGTGATCGATGCTCATTCATTCACTCGTGCCTGGATGATAAGCGAGCCAGCGTTGTTTGGTTCCTTGGTCCCGCAACTTTGCGGCATGCTGCATCCAACCCCGTGGTAAAGGCAGACAATACAGACGAATAAACTCGCGCTGGGTAGTGATGGAGCTCCTAACAACTATAGTATACCTTTGTAGGATCTGATCAGGAAAAGTTATTGACAGATGGAGAGGGAATCATCCAGATACCAAAATATTTTGGAAGACTTAGTGAGAAGAGATAGAAGAGATGCGGAACCATCAAATGCTGCAGATACCCCTCCGAAACGTTAGCCCACTGGCAGTGGGATTGCATGGACGAATGCTGCGTACAGAGCAACTTTATACTACCAGCAGAGGCAAAAAGGAGAAACAAGCCGTAGTGAACACGGACGAAAAGGATAAACTGTTAACAAGCAAGTAACGTAACTAAAGTGCAGTAATAATTACATAATGCATTTTGCAATTATGTAATCACTTTGGATGTGCTCTTAAAATGGTGACGTGGAAGCTGGCGTAGCAATGACATCGACGAACTGCTGGCACCAGCGACATTGGACAAGAATAGCGAGACTCCGACTCTATTCCTTGTATGTCAAGGGCTTACAATGCGCATATACCTACCACTGCTGCTCCTGGCAGCCCCCCTTCTGAGAGCACAAGATGCGTGTGCACCTCTAGAGGACGCGGAACAAATATTAGAATCACTTCAACCGGCTCCGGACGCACATCTACATTCAAAGCTTCCTGACCTGGCGCCGTTTGGGAATCACGGATGGGCAGACGGTCTCGGGTGGTCTCAGGATGTGAGTGCATGACCAGCATCATGAACTAACATATTACAGGGTCCGTTATCTACAACATTGCGTCTTCTCCCACGTGTGTTCTCTGCGATATCCCCGACAAGGCTCCTGTCGCAGACTGCCAAGACGATAGGAAGGAAAGGAAACGCCAAAATGTCGAGGTCGAGGAAAGAAAGGGCCGAGAAGGTGTTGGAGCTCGTGCAAGAAGCGGAAGAAGCTGGTTGTGATAAAGTGTGGCGGTTTAGAGCTCGGCTCCGGATGTTCCCACCCAGAGGCATCAAGCAGGACCTTGCAGCAGCTTATGAAGCGTACAAGAAACATCTCGAGATTGAACCCAGCCCAGAGGCTCAGTTTATCCTCGGGGTATTCCACTCCACAGGGCTTGGTGGGATTCCAATTGATCAAGGCAAGGCGTTATTGTACTATACTTTTGCAGCAGCGCAAGGGTATAGGCCTGCGGCGATGGCGTTGGGGTACAGACATTGGGCGGGGATTGGGGTGAAAGAGGATTGTGGAGTGGCTCTGGAGCATTATTCTCATGCGGCTGATATTTGCAAGTCTATCCAACCTTTCTTTTTTTGACAAAACATTCGGACTAACATTCTCCGTTTTGCAGCCTATCGACGTTTCCTCGACGGTCCACCTGGCGGTCTCACTCTTCCCCTCACGCCTATCCGCCTGTCTGACCGTGTAGGCGGTATCTACGGTCCGCACGCTTCATGGGCGTCAACAGGCGCCAACTCTCTCCGTCCTGCTATTCGAGCATCTATCGCTTCTGCCCGAGGGGAGACGACCCAAGAGATCCTCGAATATTACCAGTACCATTCCGATCGTGATTCATACATCTACACCGCCCGCCTCGGCCGGTTATTCTACCATGGCTCTGTCCACTTTTCGGCGAATGGGATATCTTCTGGCGCGGAGAGCGTAGGCGCCATTCCTCAATCGTTTCATAAAGCCCGGACATATTTCCTCAAAGTCGCCCGTGTCCTCTGGCCTAGCGATTTCCTCCCCGGTACGACTGACCAGCCTGCCGGGCGTCGCAAATTGACAAAGGAACAAGAAGATAAAGTCCGTGAAGCCGCAATGATTTCCGCGTCCTTCCTCGGTCGGATGGCTCTCCGCGGGGAGGGGCAGAAAGCGGATTACCAACGAGCCAAAATGTGGTATGAGCGCGCTGCAGAGTTGGGAGATCGGGAAGCGCTTAATGGGCTGGGTATTTTGTACCGTGACGGTCTCGGTGTACTTGTTGATTTGGCAAGGGCGCAAGGTTATTTCCAAGTTGCCGCTGCTGCCTCTTTACCAGAAGCCCAAGTGAACGTCGCGAAACTCTTACTTAACCGCGGGGAATACCAAGCAGCTCTTCCTTTCCTCGATTCAGCTCTTCGGGGTGGAAATCCGCTCGAGGCATTCCACCTTTCCGCTCAAATCCATACTACCCACGGCCGATCTTCGAAATCTGCAAGTCTCCCGCCGGCCATGTGTGGTGTAGCTGTAGCATACGAGAAGCTCGTCTCGGAGCGCGGATCGTGGAACGAAGATTACTTGTTAGAAGCGGATGAGGCGTGGGCGAGAGGGGAGGAAGGGAAAGCGATGATGGGGTGGTATATCGCTGCCGAGATGGGGTACGAGATTGCGCAGAATAATGTGGCGTTCATGCGCGAAGGAGGGTGGCAGTTTGATGCGGAAAGGGAAGGCGAGTGGGTAATAGGGAAAGGAAAAGCAGAAGAGGGAGATAAGGAGGCGTTGGTATGGTGGTTGAGAAGCGCGGCGCAGGATAATGTGGATGCAATGGTCAAAGTCGGAGATTACTACTGTTCGTCCATCTATTCCACGTCTTTTATCGTTTCTCTTCATCGCTGATAACTTGAACAGACTCAAAGCAAGACTACCCCCACGCTCTCGCTCACTACCTCTCTGCATCCGAGACCCAGCAATCTCCAATGGCATACTGGAATCTTGGTTGGATGTATCAATCCGGTCAAGGTGTAGCGAGAGATTGGCATCTGGCGAAACGCTATTATGACCTAAGCAGAGAGACGGGTGAAGAAGCTGGTCTGGCAGTTTGGTTCAGTTTGTGGGGTCTTTATCTCCAAAGGTACGCTTCGGTTTTATTCTATTTTATTGTAATTTTACCATGCTTCCCCACTTTTCTTTCATCTGCCCAGAGCATTATGCTGATCCAGATTGTTCGTTACGTGATGTAGCTGGTGGACACATTTCAGGACTCGCGGCTCTATTTCTGGTTTACCGCTCTTTGAGCCACCGACACCATCCGATTCCAAACCCCTCGGGACATGGTCCCGCCTCAAGTCCCTTTTTACCTCACCTTTCCAATGGGCAGAACTTGAATTTGATGAGGACTGGGAAAACAACCTTGAGCCGGAAGGGATCGTTTTGGGTGAAGGTGACATTGAAGGAGGGGGAGGAGCACTTGGAGAAGCTGGAAATGGAGGCCGGGAAGGGAGGGAGTGGGAGGGAGAGACGATGGGGGAGATGATGGAAGATCTGCTGTTAATAGGGCTGATGTTTGGTATAGGGGGGTTGATGTGGTTAAGAGCGAGGTGGGCGGCAATGGCTGGTAATGGTGGTAGAGTACAGGGCGACGCCGCGCAGGCGCAAGGGCCGATAGGTGGTGGTGTAGGGTTTGAAGGTGCAGAGGCATTTGGTGCAGGCTTTGAGACTCCACAACAGCCCGAAAGAGTGCAGCAAGATCGACCGCCCGAGGAAATACAACGGCCGCAAGAGACAGAGGACGAGGAAAACGAGCGGAGGGAGGAGTGATGGATGGGTCGAGGGTGTTGTAGGACTGTCTTCTTTATGAGCTCACGATTTCAAGAGCTTTGCATGTCACATTATCAATTATCACTTGGTTCATTTATGTTTATTAAGGGATTCATGTTCAATTAAGTTGGTCGACTTTGTCATTAACATCACGTCAAACTCTATGCTACATATATCATAAAAGGGTTATCAACATTGTTATGCTTAATAATGCTTTTTTAACGACCACCAGCTTCGTTGGGAAAATCTGCAAACCCCATCCATCCCTCCTGATATTCCCTCAATGTCTGAAAAGCTGTAATACCTTACAACAGCCCAATAGTGATATCGCCTTTCACCCTCGCAGTCAAATGCACCTCTACTAGCAAATCAAGCGAGATATTGATGCTCAACGAGTGCTTATCGTCTTTGTGTGCACCACCGGGCTGCTCCTCGGGGGTGAGCTCGGAAAGCTCGTTGGGAAGGGGGGTACGGTGAGAACGGAGTGGACCGAGAGCGCGGTCACGGGCGGTCTCGGAACGAGGTGGGTTCTTCGGATTGGTTTTGGGCCCAGGAGGGGGGGGCATGTTGAGTGTGGGTTTGCGACTTTTAGTAAGGGCAGAAGAAGACAGACAAGCGAGTTGGTAAGCTATGATAGCATGACGGAAGGTGAAAATGAGACGAGCTTACCTGCCTTGGCTAGGGCGTTGCTGCTGGAGTTCCTGTTGAGGCTGCGGCTGCTCTTGCTCAGGCTGCTCCTGCTCCTGCTCTTGCTCCTGCTCCTGCTCCTGCTCCTGCTCCTGTTCATCTTCCTGAGGCTGTTCCTCTTCCTGCTCCTGTTCCTCTTCCTGAGGCTGTTCCTCTTCCTGCTGCTCCTGCTGAGGTTGTTCCTCCTCCTGCTGTTCCTGCTGAGGCTTTTTCTTCTGCCCCATGCGTCTAGTCTCCTTTTTTTCAGACATGGTGATGATCTATACAGGTGTTTGTTATTAGAGGCAACGGCGCTCGGAACTGGTAAAAGTGAGTGTTGGTTTATGAATAGAGCAGGGCTCGTTGATGAAAGGGAAAGGGATTATCCTGTCCATTCCACAAGATTATATATGATTCTGTAGGCAGATGGCCATATGGGACTTGAACTGAGGTGTGACTACCAAAATACCGTGATAACGTCATAAAAGACAGCTTGTAATGTCGGACACTCCGTCGTCGTTGTTGAGTCTTCTTCGTAAAAGGGTATGTTTGGTGTCATATCGTCCCTTTTGAGGAATTACATCATTATCCAGGGTACAGCCGTTAGGCTCCACAACTTACGCAGTAGTTTTTATTGTGATCAGCAATGTTGTTTTAAATTTATACAGTTGCGAAAACACAGGATGACGTTCGTAAGTGCTGCCGTGCCTGTCGCCCTACGCATGGGGCCGGTTAAAAAAGTATGTAGTTATACATCTGTAGATCTAGACCTCCTGGTTGTCCTTGTTGTTGAACTACAATTGTTGAATTTTAACTACATTGTAAGTTCAACTACATTGTAAGTTCAACAACAAGGACAAGGCTGTATCGGCGAGAAGATACACCATCCATCAATTTCATCTTCTGTGTTCCGTATGAAGCCATTCAAGATATTTTAGAACATGTCTTCTGCCATTATTCTTGAAATCTATATGTTTATTAGCCGCATGACGTCATGGGCTAAATCAGACCAGAAGGTGCTGTATGATTATGGCACGTCAAGCAAGATAACCTCTATGCCATGATCTTTTGTCTAGAAGACGGAGATTGCTCGAGACATCCTGGCGAGATTATAGATGACTTGATAATGATATCCGCCGTGAATGACAGAAAATCAAGTTCAGATCATATCTACTTGCATTTTTCGTAAGGCATAAAGAAAAGAAAAGAAAAGCTAGACGAAAAAAAGACCTTTTTTGGTATCACACACATCTCCCACCCGCATCAAGGAGTAGTTATAACAAGGGATGAGATTCAATGGGACGGGATTTAGTAGAACCCAGTGGGTTGAGCCATCATACCTCCATTCGGCATGTTACCCATGAAGGGTGGTCCGCCCCTGAGCATGCAATTTGTCAGGGATGAACGAATTTAAAGCTGAATCAACTCACGAAGGTCCGCCAATCATCAATCTCCCACCCAATCCAGACCCCATCAAATTACTTGGCTCATTATCCGGTTCCTTCTCAGCGGTCTTAGTTCTAAGCTCTTTGACCTCCTTTTCAAGCGCCGCAACCTTGGTAGCTTGATCTCGTTGTTGCTGGAGTTTGTAAGGCATAGAGTAATCTGACAAGCCGAATCGCCAAGACTATTCATCCCTGATCAGTGATTGCTAAGAAACAAGTATGGGGTGAAGACGTACCATTTCCTCAACAAAGTCAGCTCGGACAAACTCGAAGCAGACATAGAGAATAGCAGCGAAAGCATCCTTGTTGCCAATAGAAACAAAGTAGCCTGCAAGCTCCTCACAAACGGCAATGTCTTTGCTCGCAGCAGCAGTCTCAAGGGCGTCTCGCCATAATCTATCGGCCTTTGAGAGAGAAATAGACTCTTCCCACAAAGAGTTGAGCTAGAACAAATATTAGCTAATGTCTTGGTTACCCAATCCATGGCAGGGCAACTCACTCGGTAAAGCAAAGCAGCGATTCTCCTAAACTCCAACAACTCGTGCTTCTCCAATCTCTTCGCCAACTTAATTGCATCGTACTCATCATAAGTCTCCAAACTGCTTCGCAAAGTGACATGATCCTCCTCTTCAATAAGCAGGTCGTTGTAAGCCTCGTTGATGACGGCGAGATTGAGCTTTTGGGTGGCGATGAGGTAAGGTTTGGCGAGAGGGAGGTGGTCTTCGGTTTGGAGGATCTTGATAACTCGACTGTGGTCAAGTCGGGGGGTAAGAGCAGCAAGAAGATCGGGGAGGAGGGTGGGCTGCAGACGTTGGATTAGCATTGATTGTAAAGTCCAATGTAAGATGACTTACTTGTCGAGCAAGGTAGAAGGACACGGCCCGGTAGGCAATTTCCATATTGGCAACCTTCACAATAACCTTCTTGAATTGATCGTGGTCCCAGTCGGCGAGTCGCTCCATCATAGCCAAAGAAGCGTTGTCGGGTTCATCTACATCTGCGCATTAGGATTTCCATCCATCTTAAAAGATGTGGGAAACTTACCGTAGACAATGTAGAGGAAGACAAGCTCGGGCCAGAGGTGAGCCTGTTCTGCGGCCTTGATGACTTTGGGCTGCAACAATGTTAGTACAGGCCGCCTCGTCCTTGAGACAGAAGGTACGTACAATGTTGACACGCTGCCAGAAGAGCTTCAAGTGCTCCATGACTTTGACCCAATGTTAGCTCGCATTCCCCAATCAATAAGAATACGCACGCTTCTCGGGTCGGTACTTGGCGTACAAGACACTCAGTTCTGTGAACATGCCCTGTCACACAAGAGTCAGCATGCAAACCACCGCTAGCATGCGAATAAAAAGATCTCACCATGTGAGCCCTCTCCAAACCCAAACCGGCCTCCATCAAGGAGATAATCTCGTCAAAGTAGCCATTCCTCTCGTAAAGTGACAACAAAGCAGGAAGTTCCTCGGCGTGAACCTATATTTCATCAGCATATCACTCTTTGAATCCCTAAGAGAAAAGGAGACATACGACAAGGTTCAAACCACAAATCTGCGCCAATCGGAACTCCTTCTTATCCACACAAGCAGCGTTAACCTGCTTCCACACCTGAGTGTTACCAGCCTTCCTAGCTGCGTCAACCGCCGCCTGGTTCTCGCCCAAGTAGATCAAAGTGGTTGCCAACCTAGCCCAGTTGGAGATGCTTGAGAATAAGAGCTTGGCAGCCTGGTAAAGCTCATCATCGAAACATTTCTCACCAACCTGCAAGACGTCGGCAACGTTGGTCATACCGAGGAACTCTTCCATATCGTGCAATCGGTCAGTCTTGGCGTAAGCGTAAGCGAGCTCAGTGTCAATCTTGGGCTCGCGGGCAGTCTTCCTAGCCATCTGGAGGTATCGCACCAGGTCGTCATGCTTGCCAGCTCGGTTGGCAATCTCAATAACTTCCTCAAAGTTGGATGGGTCATCAGCTTTGATGTAAGAGTCGATAGCCTCCTTGACACGCAAACCGTCAAGTTGGGCTTTACCGAGTCTGCTCCAGACAGCGGGCTCGTTGATCTTGTTGGCATAGGCGAAGCCTCGGTCAATGGAAGCCATATGTTCAACAAGGACGCTCATTGCCTCGGCGTGCATGTCGTGCTTCTGATAAATTGTGAACGCCTCCTCGTAAAGACCGGCCTCGGTAGCGACCTTGGCGATAGTCTCAACGTCATATCCTGAAAGCTTGTTGATATAACCCATAACTTTGCCTTTGTCGTTCTTGATAGCGGTGAGGAACATCAAGCTCTGCAAAGAGCGGTTGTCGCTGAAAGGTGATGGCTCAATTATGATCTTTTCGAGCAATTCAAGTAAGGGACCGTGAAGTTCCATGTGCATGAATGCCTTAACGGTGACGGACACATCATCAGGATCGACACACTCGGGGATGGCAGTGGCAATGATCTGGTCGATAAGGGCACGGCGGTGGATAGACTCGGGATTGAGGACTTGTGTCCAGAGGTCAACGTCGCGTCGCTTAACGAGGTATCGAGCCTGATGTTTGTACATCTGGTTCTCGTTGGTGATATTGATGAGCTCGTCGTCACAGAAGCCCTTGGCATAAGCAATATAGGCGAGATAAGGATCTCGCTTCTCGCAGTACTTGCCGACAATAGCGGGGTCGTAAAGGTTGTTCTCCTTGAGGAATTTTTCGGGGTTGTTGTTTGAGTCGATAGAGATTTTGGCGATGGCGTTGTAAATCGCGTGGTCGGTAGAACCCTGCTCAACCTTGTTGTTGAGCCAAGGCAAGATGAGCTTGAGCCTGTTTCGCTTCTCGACTTCATCCACCAAATCGTCAATGGGGAAGGTGCCGGTAACACTCATCAACAAGTTCTTCACGGTTGTCTCATCGCAGTCAACATCCAACAATCCGCCGATAACCTGGGGGGTTCTGGCAGAGTTGACTCGCTGGACATAAATCTCAATGAAATTGGTCAAACCGTTCTGGTAAAGGTAGAGAACCAAGTCATGTACAAAGTCAAATCGGTCGCAGACAATGATAAGAGGGAGCTGGTCGTCGAGACGGGCTTCCTTGAGGAAGTTCTTGACCTTCTCGGGGTTGTAAAAGTTGGACTCTCGGCAGATACGCTCGACCTCGCGGATTTGGCCGGTACGGGTAGCAGCTTGAATGTACTTGAAGTGAACCTCGGGGTCTTCGCTGAGGTTGACAATGGAACCGAGATAGTAGTACAAACCTACTCTGTGTCAGCTTATTATTCAAATTCCAATCTCTAGCCGGACGACTTACCGTCCGAACTCTTGAACTGCTCAAACAGTTCGATGAGCTTGACAGAACCAAGCAAGTCAGAGTACTTGGTAGCGATCTGCACGACGATCGGCAAATTTTGCCTCAAGTTCGTCCTCAACATTTCTTGCAAACAAGCAAAGCTCTGCTCGACAGTGAGTCGTCCAAAGTAGTCCACCAGCCACTCGGGCTTGAACAAGTTGGTGTGTACAACAACCCTCTTGATATCGTTGATATCCTCGTAATGCTCCAAAGCCCTCTGCACAAGACCCGCTTTCTCAGCGAGGTTGGCGATCCGAGGCCTGTCATAGTGGGTGAACATTTCGTTGCCCAAAATGGCATCCGCAACCTGAGGAGCGCTCATCAAGTTCATTTCAAGCAACCTTGTCTGGAGTGGACCTTGCTCGGGCTTGTTGTCCTTGAGAGCGTCGAGGAGAATAGAAGTAGCTTGCTGGAGCATGTTCTGAGACATGAAGATGTCGACAATTCGGTCAAGGTCAACGAGAGGGCCGTTCTCATCGTTGACGAGCTGTGTAGCAAACTCGGCACCTTTGTCGGGGTTGATACGCACAAGATGCTGAAGAAGCTGAGCATAGTCAGGAGTATAGCCGACTTTTTTGGAGTAGAGAACAATCTTGTCAAATTGCCCGAGCTCAGCGAAACAAGCAACGACCTTGTTAGGAACGTTGGCACGAAGGTAGACGGATAGAGCGAGGTTCATATCGGCCATTCGACAGAGGTCACCGAGCTCCTCACTGCTCTCGAGCTTGTTCTCCTTGAGCCACTTCTCGAGGAGCTGCTTCTTGCCTTGCTGGACAACAGGGCGGGCAAGTTCAAGAGATTCGTACTTGTTGAGCTCTCCCTTCTCGAGCAAAATACCAAAGTACTGTAAGATGGGAGTAAGAGTACCAGGAACAGCGGGGAGATTCTTGAGCGTCTCAATTGTTTGAGGGGTTCGCAACAACCCACGGGGAGAGTTGGCGGCAATCTTGGCAGCCTCGCCGTACTGGCCGTTCTGGATGTAAACTTGATACTGCTGTTGGATCATACCGTCCGCCCCAGGGAGACCGGCACGAGTAGCAAGCTTGATAGCGAGCTCCGGGTTGTTGAGAGTTTCTGTATTGTCAATAGAGCTCTAGCAAATGATGAACTCACGTTGGATGTAGGGCACAATAGTCTGCTCATCCACGCTAACACTCAAAACTTGGCCCTTCCTGTTAACTCCGATGATACCTGACAATGTCTCATACTCGGCGGTGGTGAAAATGGTCTCGCCGGAAATCCTGTTCATGTAGATACACTGACCAGTTTCAATTTCATAAAGGTGAATGAAACCGAACTTGGTGACGAGGTAGAGAATACCATGCTTCTGGGAGACTTGCAAAGAGACGGGAAAGTCGTTCAGGGCCTCGGGAGGGAAGAACACGTCGACAGCCTTCTTCTGGAAGGGAGGGTTGGGTGCCTGGTGACCAATCTCAACGATGTGCAATTTGGCACCAGCAGCAGACCTGACTGCAAAGGCAAACAGTTTTGTAGGGTTGGGAGCACCGTCGAGCTTGATGGAAGCGAATGTAGCGGCGTGACCTTCGATGGGTTGTGAAACGCCTCTCTCGATAGAGTAGAGTTGCATGGCACCCTTGATCTTGAAACCGTTCTCACCGGGTTGGCCGGCATTGGGATTAGAAGAGATACCGACAAGAACAAGCCATTTTTCGTCGTGTGATATTCTATAGTTGATGATTTGGTTCGCAGTGAGGTTGGCGTGTCGGTCAAATACCTGTCGCTAGTTAGCGCGTAAATGTCTTAGTCTCAACTCACCTTGGTAGGAGCAGTCTGACCATCCATAACCTTCCAGTGGTACACTTCTCGTTCGGTAACGATACCCAAAGTAGTATTGTTGATCCAAGTCCAGAAAGTCACATCGTCGTTCATAAGGTGGGTACCAAGCTTGGCTTTGGCGCCGAGGTTGAACACTTGGAGCTGTCGACCGGCTGTACACGTGTCAGTCGCTTATTCTTCTTTCCTCTGGGTAGCTGACCCACCCTTGAGAGCTAAGATCTTCTCGTTTGCTCTTGGGTTCATAATAGCCGAATCAGCCGTGATAGGCCTCCTAACGACATCACCAGCATCGTTCAAGTTGACAATGACGACCTGAGGTGTATCGCCGGTTTCTCTGACACAAATCCAGGCATCTGATTCGAGTGTTAGTGTTTGGAAGGAGATGGAGGTGGGTTGGACGCCTAGGGCTGTGAGTTGGAGGTGTTCAGTGAACACGATAGGCTTCTCTGGCGCTGCCATGATGAAGCTGATGTCTGTGTTCTTGGGGATTTTAGAGTGGTGCCGTGCCGCTGTGCTGACTGTGGGTGGCAAAAAGAAGAAGAGGGGAAAGAGGATGAGTCAACCGGTAGTTCTAGTCTATGAAATGGTAGGGAGATGGTAGTTGGATGGGTTGGCTGGTTGCTGGCAGTGAGAGGAGGCCCGAGCGCATGAGCGCCCGACGCGGTGCGTGATGACGACGCACAGGGCCACGTGGCGGGTTTATCGGCCTTTACCCCCGAGGCACTTCTACACGCGCCTGCCTTCTCATGCATGTTGCATTCGCTGATGACCCGTCGACTATCTGTTTCTTTTTGAGTTCGATTTGCTTTCCAAACAGCAATGACCCAATCTGTATGAGTTGTCAATATGGCAAAATCCTTGCAATTTGAATAATGTCTCCTTGAGAGTGATAGAGGGATAAAGGAAGGGTTTTACATAAAGGACCTCATCAAGCTTACATGTGCTAATTGTCGAACAAGCCTCTGGGATGTAGAAACTCTAGCCTTCTTGTTGTGCTTCTTTTGGCTGTAAGGACTATAACATCCTATTCCGAACCATGTAGGTACCTCTTTACCCCAACAACCCCATATCGGAGTGGCGTTTCTTGCGATTCATCACCCTCCGTCACTGATAAATCAAAAGGGCTGAGCCATATTCGCCTTCTGTACCGCCTCCGACGTACTCATACGGCCGACCACAATCTGGTAATCTCAGCCAAGATTCCAAGGCGCGAGAAGGCATGTTTTGAACCCCTTCTTTGGTTACAATGAGGGCAGAGTTGTTGAATATGATGGCATTAACGCTTCCACCCTTGTAGAGCTGTTCGGCCAAGGTAGTCAAGGTATTCAAACCCAAGTCCAGGTCAACGACCCCAATCAACAGGGGAAACAAGGACAACTCGATCCCCAAGGTGCCAAGATCACTTCCATAAACACCCAACTCCAAGAGACTAAATCAATCCTCCAGAGGAACATCGAGTCCCTCACTGAGAGAGGGGAGAGGCTGGAACATCTTGATCAGCGGACTCGTACGTCGTTTGTTGCTTTTGAGGACGAAAAAGATAATAGTATAAGAGAGGTGGTGGAGATGGATGGGTTGAGAAAGAGTCTAGAAAGGCTGATGGCTGACGGTGTCGCTATGCCCTCTTTTCGGACATAGATGATCTTTCGATACATGCTCAAACTTTTAAAACGCAAGCAACGATTACTCGTCGGAAATTTTGGTGGAAAAACATGAAAGTGCGTTTGCTCTTCTCCCCTTTCTTCCATCTTCCCCTGCAATATATCTTCTAATCTGATCTGACCTGTTGATTTGACAACAATCGATCAGTGGATGATCGCGATAGGATTGTTGTTGGTCATCATTATCGCTGGGATCGTGGCTGGCGCTATCAAAGGATCACATTAGTGACTGTTCAACCTAAAGCCCAGGGGAGGTTTTGACAAGGAGTGGAAATGGGTTGAATTAGAATGAGATGTAGGTGTTAAATGTCGAATATTCCCTCACATGCCTGCGGACTTGAGATTTTTGATACGTAAGAAAATGTAGACATCGATATGAGAATATGCAAGACCAAGAGATGTATGTACACTACTGCTACGCCATGCTTTTCCTTCTCTCTTCCACCTCCACGGGCTCCTTTACTGATCGCAAGCCACCAACCATTAATTCTTTATGCTTATTGCTCCTCAAGCCTCAGCACAGCTACACTTTCCACATGCGCCGTCTGCGGGAAAAGATCGAACCCCCTCAAACTCTCTACTGTATATTTCCACCCTTTCACACCTTCTTCTTTTCCTTCACTAACTTGTCCACGCTTGTTACTTTCATGGACGAGGTAACCCACATCCCTCGCTTGGGTGTGTACGTTACACGAGACATAGACAATAGTGAGAGGTCGGAAGTTGAGGAGTTGATCGAGGAAGGGGGTGTCGCAGCCTTTTCTTGGGGGCTGCATTTTCATTGGGTTAGTTTCGCTATCTTGAAAGAAGGAAGAAAAGAGAAAAAAGGAGTAAACTTACATCAACGACAACACAAGAATGTCTTCCCGCAAAACCCTGCTCGGCCAACCCTCCAAAGATATCCTCCGCTTTCCCACACAACCACGTCGTCTTATCCTTTAGCCCATTCATCTCCGCGTTCCTCTTCGCCGCTTCTATACTGAGCGAGGAAATCTCCACTCCAGCGACGGCAATGAATGACGGGGAGAGGGTGATGCCAAATAAACCGGAGCCGCAGTATGTGTCTACCAGGTGAGTTGGACGGGGGAGGTTGGGGTTGGGATTGGGGGCAAAGATGGCTTCTTGCACGTATGTAGTGAGCGGGATAAGAATTGAGTTGTTGTTCTGGAAGAAGCTCCCCGCTGTGAAGGAAAACAACCATGGCCCTACGCGTTCATACACTTGCGCCTTGTGATCCGTCACTGCTACATGTTCCTCCTCGCCCGCTTCTTGTACGTTCCATGGGTTCTCCGCTGTGGGTAAAGGTTCAGGTTCGAGAAGGGCATCACGTAAGAGGATGGTAGCGCCTTTTTTGTAGGACATGATGCTAGATTTGACTTGGGCACGAGAAAGGGTGAGTTGGGTATTGAGTACGGGCGTGGCAATGGGGCATTCTTCGATATCCATCACACCGGGTTTACCTTTACGTTCAAACCCGACTCTGCACTCCCATCCTTTCCTTGCTTCATCCTCCGCGTTGAGTGCTTCTTCCTCCCCAGGAGACGCTGCTTCCGCTTGAAGCTTGACGAGCTTTTCCTTTGCCCATTTAGGAGGGGCATCAAAATGTGGGGTGATCTTGGTACGGTACCCCCACTGTTTAGGAGAACCGATGGTGGGTAAGATGGTAGGTACTAGAGAAGACGGTAAAGTGGAGAATCGTTCATATGCAAGTTGGACAGTGCGCAGTTTATGTTGGAGTTGGAGGTGATAAGGTACAGGTTGAAGCTGACATCCGCCGCATTCTCCAAAGTACTTGCAACCCGCATCGGGGTTGACCCGTCTATCGCCCTCACCGCCTCGGTAAGTATCGCTGTACTCTAGGATTTCGACGAGGTCGGCGAGGCAATGGAGACGATCGTGCTTGTAGATTTTGGCGCGGATACGGTCGCCAGGGTGAGCAAATGGTGTGATGATGGCCCATTTCTTCTCGCCGGATTGGAATAACGACAGAGATTCGCCTATCGTAAAAGTTAGCGGGTTGATTTTATATATGAAAAAAGAGAGATAAACCCCACCCGAAACGGTAAAAGCACCGGCAGTCAATTCGATAACCACAAAACTCCCCAACTCGCTCGGTGCCTCCCATTCACTTCCATCCTTCTTAGCCAACAACTCGTCGACATACTCTGGTCCGAGGAAATCACGAACATCATGCCACATGACATCTGCCGGAGAGAATGGTTCCGGCAAGGGCTTTCTTCCCTTTCGCCTGTCTCTCTTTGTTTGTTTCTTGGGCTGCTGCTGAGGCTTTGACGGTTCCGCAAAGAGAGCATTGACGGGAGCCTCTGTGACGTGCGTAAAGTCTGCAGGTAGTTCCTGTTTGAAACGCTTTGCGGGAGGCGAGCGGATGGGGCTGGTGGTCATTGTGAATGTTCTAGTACGAGCTACTATGGATATAAGACGCCTTGGGATAAGACTTTTCAACATTTATCTCGTCGCAGCTTGCAACTTTTTGTAAACAAACCGGCCAATCCCCTCCAAGACGTTTGTGAATTTTTGGTGGAGGCGGAAGGTTATTTATATCTTAATTAAATATTGATTGACCTTAATTAATGCCTTAACCAGGCCGCGTCACTCTCCGCTGCACCCAAGTCGCCATCTTCTCTTTCCACTGAGATACACATATCTTCTTCCTCAGATTGTCAGTATATCCTCAATACTGCTCACCAACAATGTCAGCCGAAGCATCAACTTCTCAGCAAGTAGTCGCTCCTCAGGGAATGGCCCCGGAAAAGTACCAGGCGATCAACGCTTACCGTGATGTGAGTCAAGCAGGTCATTCGCCGTTCGTGGAGTACTAACACCATTGCAGAAAGTCAAGGAGCACAGTCGATTATCTGAGCAGCTCAAGAATGGTGTGTAAAATCACATTGCCCGACCATCGCTAATGCGAAGAAACAGTCCGTTTAAACATCCGGACTCTTGGAAACGACTATGACAAGACGGAAGACGACATCAAGGCGCTTCAAAGTGTGGGTCAAATCATCGGTGAAGTATTGAAACAGCTTGACGATGAACGATGTATGTTTAATTTTGCCCACACAATCTGACACCGACACTAACCCACCCACAGTCATCGTCAAGGCATCTTCTGGGCCCCGATACGTCGTCTCCTACCGACCCACTTTACCCGTCCACAAGCTCAAACCCACCACCCGAGTCTCCCTCGACATGACAACCCTAACCATAATGCGTATCCTCCCCCGTGAAGTCGACCCTATGGTTTACAACATGTCTCTTGAAGATCCCGGATCGGCTTCTTTTGCCGGCATCGGTGGTTTGGGCGAACAAGTGAGAGAGTTGAGAGAGGTTATCGAGTTGCCTCTGATGAATCCCGAATTGTTCGAGGTGCGATCATCCCTATCTATTTTTTTTGGCGGGCAAAAGGGGCGATACTGATTTGATGGCAGCGAGTGGGTATCAACCCGCCCAAGGGTGTGTTGCTCTACGGTCCTCCTGGTACAGGAAAGACACTCCTCGCAAGAGCTGTAGCTGCTACTCTGAATACCAACTTTTTAAAAGTTGTCTCTTCAGCCGTACGTCTCCCATTCTTGTTAATTGCTTCCCCATCACCACTAATGCATACTGCTAACCCTTCCCTCCTTTTCTCGTAGATTGTCGACAAGTACATTGGTGAATCAGCACGTCTTATCCGAGAAATGTTTGCCTATGCCAGAGAACACGAGCCATGTGTCATTTTTATGGACGAAATCGATGCTATCGGAGGGAGGAGGTTCTCACAAGGAACAAGTGCGGATCGAGAGATCCAACGTACCCTTATGGAAGTGAGTCTAGTATTACTCCTTCTCTTTCTACCCGTCTTCTCTAACCGCTTTCCCCCTTAGCTTCTCAACCAAATGGACGGTTTTGAATCTCTTGGTCGCACCAAAATCATTATGGCCACCAATCGTCCCGACACGCTCGACCCCGCCCTCCTCCGTCCCGGCCGTCTCGATCGAAAGATTGAGATTCCCCTTCCTAACGAGCAAGGTCGGTTGGAGATTTTGAAAATTCATGCGAAAAAGGTGAACAAGAGTGGGGATATTGATTATGAGGCAATTGTGAAATTGAGTGATGGGTTTAATGGTGCTGATTTGAGGAATGTTTGTACCGAAGTAAGTCGTCTTTTTGCTTTCCCCTCTCTGTTGTAAGACAGGAATTTGACGGATTATTTGCATTTTTTTTCTCTAGGCCGGCATGTTTGCTATCCGAGATGATAGGGATGCTGTGGTCCAAGAAGACTTTATGAAGGCTGTCAGGAAACTAAACGAGGCAAAGAAACACGAGACTACTATGTGAGTATTAGTTATCTGCATGCTGACTTATTATCTTGAATGCTCATGTGATGTTAAAGGGATTATACTGCCATATAAGTTGGACCTACGGACATCCATAGAAAATTTTTGGAAATGTGGAAGGTGACCCAATGCGTGATGCATTCATACATGTAATATCGACTATCGACTATTGATATCGAAAACACTGGAGGATACTGCAACACGATACTAAGAACGACGGAGATGATGGGGTTAGCAATGTGACCAATATGGCCGTAACCATACAGAATAATAAACATCACTTCCATTTTACTTATACCCACACCCCATCTCCCTTTGCCTGGTACCCTCGGTACGCGTGATCAAACACTTCTTGAACGCTTCCCACCTCTCCTCCGTCCATCGCTCTTTGCCTTCTTCTTCCCAGAATGTTTCTAACGATTGATCGAATTTGGTTCGTCTAGGCACAACGTACCTAACCATTACCCCGCCCCCGTCTTTACCGCTACCGTTCGATAGATGATAACAATTCCAAGCGATACAAAAATGAAGCCACATGGGTCGGATGTATTGTCTGGGGCCGACACGTCCAGAGACGTCGAGATCGTATATGATTACGAATGTGTTCGCGAACGCCAGGCCTTGATGTTTAGATGAAACAGGAGGGATCCGGGGTGAAGGTGAGGGGAAAGAAGATGAAGAAGGCAGGGAAAAGGGTTGGAAGAGGAGAGAGAGTGTGTGAGGGAAGGGGATGATCGGGATAGGCGCGAAAAGGTCGAATGACAGATGAATTTTTACTTCCATCACTTTGACCTTTGTTGCTGATACCGAGTCCATCGCTGCAGAGCACAGCATATCCACTGCACAGGAAGTTCCCGTATCCGTCCAATCGTAGGCTCCATGCCGCCGGTAGACGTCTGGTGAGTTCGTCAGATCGAAGCAGAAGGATACGTTTCCTAAGTTAGGGCCGTCTCTGGATCCGAATCTTATGTAAGTGAAAAAGGTCTTGATGAATGGTGTCCAATAGTTCTTGATTGCTTGGGCCGACGGCAACACTTTGGAGCTTGAGCTTGATTGGTTGAAGGCGATGTCATTGATCAGTTGTTTTCCGAAATGGGCAATCTTGACATTTCCGAAAAGCGGTTTCGAGTTGTTTGATGGTTGGCCAAGGTCATGACGGTCCTTCCTTTCCTTGAGGACTTGAAGCAGCTCTCTCATACCTTGCGCATCCTTTATACTGATTTTCTCGGCCATCATCATTGCCTTCACTTTTCTCTCCCCACCCCTATCGCCAATCCCATCTTCATCCTCTGTTTTTGCCCTAGCAAACCCTTTGAGCAACCCATCAACCAGACCTCCTTTGATTACCAAACACTGGTAAATTAGCCCAACATACCGATCATAGCACAGTTTATTGAGTCGACAAGCTAAAAGCGGCTCGAGATGGTCTGTTATGCGAAACAGGATGAGAGGGTAATCGGCAAGATTGACTCCGAAGCGAAAAGTAGCGAGATGAGGAACGCGGGCGGCGCAGGGATAGCTGCCAGGGATAAAAGGATGTTCAGCAGGCTTCTGCGCATACTCAATCCTCGTGGCCTTGGGAACCCGCGATGCCCTTCGAGCAACCACAACTTTCTGGATCAACCTCCTTGTCACCTCCAAAGCAGATACTGACCCATCCAGAGCCCCGCCAATTAGTCTCAAAACCAGTATTACGACTTGCAAGAACCGTTCAAGGGAGCTGAAAGGTAAGTTTGAATACGGGCGAGAAGGGGTATGCAGGAGGAGAATGTGAGATTTGTGTTTCACGGTCTGGACTGGTAGCTCGTCGTCAGGAGGGGTTAGGATGATAGATGGCGATTCTGGGATACCCAGAGGGGGCCGAGGACGACGAAAAGGTGTAGTTACTACGTTAGAAATGGGGATAGAGCCTTGTGCGCTCGGGCTGGGTACGTTGTAATTGGGTGTCGAGTTTGACGCCGCATATGCAGGAGATGGGGTTACAAAGGTGTCGTAGGTCGGAGATTTGATAGGAGTCCGACGAGTGGAGGAATAAACAATCCTCAGAGCTGCGGTTGGCATCTTTTTATAAGGGTCGTGATTATCCACGTTATATTTGCGTGGCGCAGTAAGGTCGATAGATTTCAAAACTGTAGAAAGGGATGGGTCGGCGTTATCGGATAGCTCGAGTTGCGCTATGACTTCACGTTCTGATCTGGGCACAATAGTCCAATCAGTCAAATTCTCTCCTGCTTCACTTTTTCCTCCTCCTTCCCCAGCAATGGGTTGAGAGGTAGACGATGAAGAAATGGTGTTGGAATATTGAAATTCAAGCTCCTTGCGTCATAAAATATGGGTGCGGGCTTTGATCTTGTTGATCAACGAGGAGGGATGGAAAGGAGAAATTGATGTCGCTGAAGGGATAGACAGGTAAAGAGGTTTGAACGACAGGCTATTGGACATGTTAGGTACAGTATCCAGGTCCTGTGGGGAATGAAGCTTACTACACAGTGTAAGGCTCACACTTGTATGTTCCGTTACACAAGACACACAAGGGTAAACAAGGCTTACACTCGTGTTCCGTTACACAACGCAGGAAAGGAAACTCGGTAAACGAAGTTGGAGACTCAAGAGGGGAGTGAAAGAGATGTGGAATGGTGTACAAGGTATCCAGGCAAACGACAGAATCAAGAAGAGGACAAGTTGGTGGAGAAATAGAGAATCAGCGAGAGATTCTCTCAACTGTTGTACTCGTGCTAATTAATACGTATCGCTCGAACTCGGTCATCGGACCTCGCCGACGGACAACGACGGCGGGCCAACAAGAACCACTCATCAACGTTAATTACAATTTATTAGGTGCTTTCAGCACAACGGGATACCAGCCTGCTGCCTGCTACTGTCATGTTTTCTGACTCTGTCAAAATCCACAGCATCCAAAGCACTCCGTCCCTCCACATGGTGACATGCAATGTCAAACTCTAACTTCCGTGCAACATAATTGCATGGCTTGCTGTGGCTTCTGAGTTTGAGGCTTTGCGGAGGTGACAATTGAGTGACTTGCGGTGACATACGCCAAGGTGACAGCCTGCGACACCCCTCGGATCTCGGCAGTCGGTTTTCTTCTTCACTTGCATGCCCTTGGACGTTCTTATGACTTATGATGGTTCTACACCCACAGCTTCCAACTACATTTGCTCTTCGCTTGTGCGAGTTTGCAGGTATGGCTGTAGCCGCTAGGAAAGACAGGAAAAAAATAAACACAACGACAGACTGCAACATGTCTCCAGAATTCGAACCTTGACCGGGTCCAAGGGGGCGGCAGAGGTCAACAAGCTTATCCAAGTCATGCCCTAAAAGAATGACTAAACATGCTACCCTATTCCTGGAACCCCTGAAGCTGAAAGGGAATAAGACGGACAAAAAAAGGGATCAAATATCCGAATCCGTAGAAGAAGCAAGAGAATTTGTAAAAGGCATCGTAATGGTGACGTAAGCCTTCTTTATCGCATGCAGCCGAAGGCAAAGAATTTGTATTTGTTATAAAGAGCAAGGTATTTGTGGAAACGTGGAGGGCATGGAAGTCATTTACATGTAGAGTCATGTCTCTTCTATATAGCTGTTACACGCGTACTTGCTATGTTGTTGTGTGCACAAAAAGGAAACAGTAATTGATGATAGATAATAAAAAAAAAGTCAAAAAGATTGAAGATGTAATGATTAATGCGGATAGCTGGGTCCTTTTTGATATAGAGTTCCTGGAGGTGTTACAACTGAATTCGGAAACGGATTGACCAGACAGACGTATAGACAGAGCAGTAATGAACAAAGGACAAAAAAAATAATAAGCATCGGTTGCAGACCAATAGACGACTTTATGCCCTCGTTTCGGACAAAGGCGTAAGCAAAGGCCCTTCACCTGTCGTATAACACTTTGAAGGCGCCTCCGTCTTTGTTCGTTCATCAGGATCGAACTGTGAAGCAGGAAGCTGAAGGCTTTCAATAGAGTTCATAGGTACGACAGTTCTGGGCTATGAGGACTGTAAAGTTAGTTTAAGATAACTTATTCGGGGGATTAAGATTAAAATGGTTGACGCTTGATGACTTACCGGCATATTTTCATCCCTCTTCCGCAATCGTTCGTTATCCCCACCCCAAAACGTCTCCCCGGCATGACTAGGCGAAACGAGGTCAGAGATCCTTATCAATCTCGGTGAAACTTTTTCTCCCTTTTCGCCTTCTTGAAATCTCTGCTGACCTTTTGCGTTTGAGGCGGAGGGTGGACGAGGAGGTTCGGCTGGGGGAGCTGTGAGGGGTTGGATAGGGGGAAGGATAGTATCTGATCGGCGGCCCGTCATGGCGGTAACGGTAGCTTGTGTAGGCGGGCGGCCAGCGATACCATACGGCTGCCACTCCTCAATCCTTCTTCTCTTCAGATCTCCTCCTTCTTGAGGTTGAAGTGCAGCTTCCGGATGGACGTAGTCGTGCATCTGCGTACTCCAAGTGACGTCAGGCGTGGGATAAGGGTTCTCGTAAGGTCTAGAGAAGGAGCTTGGTCGGGGTAATGTAGGTCGATCACCGCTCGGATTGGCAATAGGCTGGGTAGGGGGTAGTTGGGTGTTGGGATACATGTTGGATGAAGGCGTGGGAAGTTGCGATGCTGCGCGAGCAAGAGTAGAAAGAGGATCGATCGGTGCTTGTTGTTGGATCGGTGGAGGGTAGACAGGGTTCATAGGTAAACCGCCAATAGACGGTCTGCTTCTCTTCAACTCCCTATCCGACCACATTCTCCTCAAGCCTTCGACATCATTAGCCAGTCCATTGCGGAATAAGACGCTTTCGAGATCGTGTATCCACCCCTGAAGATTGCTTTCGTGTTGTTGTGACACTGAGAGTGCATTTTGCAAAGCAGTGTTGTCAGACTTGAGGTTGGCCACGTCCCGCTCAAGGTCGGCAATGTGGTTTGCACGGCGTACTAAGAGATATTAGCATGAGATGGGACAAATAAGAGAAAGAACCTGAGTCGGGACGGAGAACGTGGGGAACCTACATCGCAAATTTCTTTGCTTGACACGATTCTTCTCTCTCCGTATCTCAAGTTTATCTCTTTCCACCTTGTCATCATCTTGCTCGCTGTCCGTTTCACTATAATGGTTGTGTGACGACTGGGCCTGACTTCCACGTCTGCTTGAGGTGGTGGAATGGGAATTGGAAGTGTTTCTCGGAGGGTGAGATTGCTGTTGTGTATGCGGCTGTGGTTGCTGCTGGGAAGATTGTTGGGAAAGGTGCATGGCGGGAGGCGGGTGGAGGTTAGGAGGTGCGAATTGAAAGGGGTCTTTGTGGCCAGGTGTAGCTGGCGTAGGGAACGGGGGGTGATACATTGTAGGATATTGCAATGGTGTTGTGGAAAGAAAAGTTGCGCACTTGGGAAAGATCGGGTACTGGCTGGTTATAAACTTGGCGGCGTCTTATGGACGAAAAAGTAACTCAAGGCAATCAAAGGTCACCGAATCGAGATTCGCAGATCTTTTAAACTTGCGTGAAAGAACTGACCAAAACTGAGGACCAAAAAGATGTTCTGCCTCCGACGGATCCTGCACGTTGATCTCCGCACCAAACGTCGGCAGGATGGTTTCTTGACAGGGTCGAAGGAGTGTGCCCAAAGGCAGGCCGTATACTTCTTGCTGCGATGCAAAGGACGCCGATGAGCTCTCGCCCGGCCGAAGCTCACGTGTGGCGCGGGGCGTAAGGACGGTGACAGTCTGAGGTGACAGCGAGGAGCGGGCACAAGCTATGACAACGATTGAAGGATGGACGTCGCCGGTCAGACTGTGGCGTACGTCGTGTTGTAGTGTGTTGCGGGCTTGCGGCTATTGGTGGAGGAGTGGAGGATGTGGAGGCGGGAGGGTGATGTGTTCAGTTAACAGTTGGAACGTGGGGCACAACCGAACGTTTAAGGGGCTAAGCTTAAAGTACAGGAGATAGGATACGATTGAAAGAGAAAGATAGAGATATGCTGCGATAGAGACCGTGCTATTCGTCATCTAACTGTCTGGCATCTGTTTCGAATGTTGTCTGAATGATTTGTAGAACACACCTCGAGATTTGTATAAAACGTCGACAGCCGTCGTTCTCACCGGTACCAGTTCAGGGTTGTTTAAGGGATCTCTGGGACTGAACTTCACCCGGTAGCCGCGACGAGCTCGCTTTCCCTCTCGGCTTTTGTTTTTGTTTTTGTTTTTTCGGAAGCAAAATAACCGCTTCGTCCTGTGCCTTCCTGCTCCTTCGCAGGTCGTACAGATGGCCACCGTTAGTAACTGATAACGACCCTCTGGACCTCGAACTTCATCCGAATTAATGCCCTCATGGGCTAATAACAGCCAAGAGTCGTTACAGTTGCTCATGAATCTCATGTCTTCTGTGCCCTTCTTTCCGTCGGCATAAAACTATAATGACCATTTATCCTGCCTTTTTCTAACATTGCGAATGCTGGAAGAACTCAGGGTTTTAATAATTATGTTTTGTACACGCACTGGCTTTTGACTTGCGACGTGCCAGAACCCCTGAGACTTCTCCTTCCTTCCGCAGCCCGCAAAATACACTCGCACGACCATAATAAGAATGACGGCCCGATAACCAATTCGTCCGTTCTCAGCTGTAGTCGATGCCGTGCCATGTGTGTCACCCGTGTCAGCGTCAGTCACCAACGAAAAGAGATTAGGAACACGAAAAACTTAAAACCATTGACCGATTTTTTTTTTGTCCTGGAGTGCTGATTGGTGGTGACTTGGTGGTGACTTTTTCGGTATTCGGCGTAGACGGTGGAAAATGGAGATGGGCTGATACATCATGCGTGGATTGCGATCGTTGATGGATGGTGTGTGCATAGAATGCTGGATAATTGATAATTGATGATGGTCGGTCTTTGTGCGGTACGCTTTCTGTCCTTCGTTTTGCACCACTGATAAATAACCTCCATTCCGTTACTCTCAGAGCTCAGAATTTGATGCAGTTGCAAGGGTGGAGTATCTTCATTAGATTCATCTACGGGACGGATTCCAGAGTTGATAATAGCAGAATGCAGAAGAAGGGATAATCTTCTCTGATCATCTCTTCGCAAGCGTCGAGTCTACGAGTCTGCGACGAACCTCCTTTTGTTGTTCATTCTATCCATATCTGGTTCATGTGTTCATTTCTTCCTGATCACCGATGACCCCTTCTTCCTGCTCGCTGCCTACTGCAAACCATAGAGCAGGTGATTCCGGGCCGAAAGATCACTACCGCGGCTCACGCGCGGGCCGTCGGTCTTCTGGAAATAGACAAACGCCACCGACGACCGTCCACACCTTGCGATTTGAAACAACCCATTGGTACGAAATGGAGCTTGCCAAGTGCTCGGCAGTGCTTGTGCCATGCAGCAGATGGAGGTTGTAGTGTCATAGCGTCAAATTGTTATCTCCTGGTGGTTCCCTTCTTACGATCGAATTGCGAGCTGCCGGGTCATGATGAGTTGCAAGCAGATCACAGGGTGACCTGCAATTCATGTGCAATTGCCAGCAACTCTTCCACCGGTCCCATGGCCATCCCTGCTGAATGCGCGTTTATGTATTTCATCCCAACGCAATTGAGGCTCGAAAAATACTGCTATAATAGGAGGCTTACATTACGATCTGTGGTACCGGCGGCCCACCAGGAATCGTGAGCCTAACGCAGTGCCGCGAGAACCAATTGTTTGCAGCTCGGCCTTCGGTCTTTCGTCGATAAGCCGGTGCGTATAGACGCAACATGCAACAATAATGCGATGATTGTACTTCCTCTTCTCTCCCTTCCACACTTTGGAGCATTCACGACAATTACGTGGTCTGCACTCCCTAACCACCAGCCAGCAACAACTCTCTGGGATCCATTCTCATAGTTATTTAATCTGTAGCTGACGCATCAAGCATCAGAAAAGGTTCAACAGTGAGCGCCGAAGCACCGCCAAGCGAGTGGCAATCGATCATACAAGAATTCGGCATTCGACAGCAGGAAGGACGGAGGGAAAGAAAACCACGACGGACATGGCCGCTGGGCCGTTTGACTTTGATTATGTAACGTGTTTGTCCAGAGTCAAAATAAGCGCCATGGCGGCTGAAGATGTTCCGAAGTCCGAAGTCGGAGCATGATATTTTGGCCCAAAAATCTGCCATTTTTATGTGTTTTTCGCCATAAACGGGTTAGGGGACCACCGCCTGCATCTTCCATCATTTCTCTATGTGAATTGCCCACCATCAATCCTCAAAGACGATGGTGTCAGATTAGCATGTCAGAAATCTCAACTTATGTACCCTACATGATGGTATGAATGCGCAAAAGCTCCTCGAAGATCTCAAATACCGAAGCCTGATATGAAGATAATATTCAATGCCCACAACTCTTTTGGGAGCTTCAGCTTATAACCTCAGAGGCTTTCTTTTCGCGCAATCTTATCTGATCGGTGACGAAGCTGTTTTCAGGTTCTTTTCAAATGATTAAAAGTAACGAAGATGGTTACCCTTATTCTCTAATCATCATTCATGCTGTTCAGCGGACTGTCCTCCCCACATATTCACGACAGAGCGCGTGGCATACTGATGAGCGGTATGTACCTTTTAGCACAAATTGCTGCATTCCTTGGTTGGTTACTGGGGTACGTCTTTTTCTCTCTTGCTTGGCGTGTCGGCGCCTAACCTCCATCTTGTCTGCAGATCCCAGACTAGCCGATCATTGCCACCGCTCTCCATTACTTCTCAATCAGAGCTCTCATGTGGCTCCATATCGCATCCCATCACGTCCGGATATGTGCATCTTGAAGGCGGGAACTTGTTCTTCTCCCTGATTGAGGCCAAGGAATCTGCGAGAAATAACGGGCTGGTGATTTACTTTGAAGGTGGACCGGGAGGAAGTGCGATGGATTACCCTTTCCTTGGTGCCGGACCATGTCAGCTTACTCCCGAAGGAGGGACTATACTCTCGCCTGCACCGTACCCATGGACAGATCATGCCAATCTCTTGATCCTCGAATACCCGATTCCTACCGGATGGTCTTACAACACTACTTCCCATATACCACATGATTCGTCTGCTGGCGCTGCTGAAGACTTTGATGACTTTCTTCAAGCTTTGCTTCACCATTTCCCTCAGTTTGTTCATCAACCATTGATCATTAGCAGCTTGTCATATGGAGGAACAACGGCCGCTCACATGGCGTCGACTGTGCTACGTAGGAACCAGAATGCAGGGATGTTTTCCACCAGGATCAAAAAGCATATTGATCAGTTAGTACTGGGTAATCCCTTTGGCGATGTCATGACGGTCATGTAAGTTGATCCCTTCGTAGTCTGCATTCGTAATCTAATCAAGCCAACAGATACCAAAACCTTCATCATCTTTGCTACACCCCTCCAGCAATCCTTCCTTCCTCCTCTTGTGAAACACTTGAATCCTACCTTACCCCATGCCTTGACCGTCTTGCATTCCTCACGTCTGAATCCACCTCGCATCTTTCCACTCGTGAGCTCCGACGTGAGGCTGCTAAATATTGCGCACCGCCATTCGAGTTGACTTGGAAGGACGCAAGGGTAGACAGGTATGACAGTCGCAAACCGCCTTGCTGGCCAGTAGACACTTGCTGGTGGTGGAACGATAGTTTGCGAGCTTTGATGAACAGCGATGAGATGAAGGAAATCGTAAGTGTACATTTGCATACCAACATTAGATCGCTCACTAACTCGAGCGGCAGTTTGGTGTCCCGTCTCATTTGACTTGGAGTTTCCTGGGCCTTTCTAGCTTGTATTTCTATCTTAATGCGGACAAGTAAGTTCCATTCTCGCCTCAAGGGATACGTGCTAACACGTCATCTCACAGTATGCAAGCTGCACACCACCTCCTCCCTGCCGTCATCGACGCTGGCACCCGCATTTTTGTGTACAGCGGTATGAATGACACTATCCTCCCATATGAAGGTTCACTCGCCTGGGTACGCCCAAAATGTTCTCTTGCCACCTTGCAACTAATATTTTTGTTTAGATGTCCCGTATCCCTTCTTCCCAACTTTCAGCATTCCGCCAAACCCCCATCACCATTCCCCCATCGGCGGAGCCATCAGAAACAGCATTCAGAGGTATCGTCCATAATCCCGGAGGCGCCGTAACGCTGTATGGTTTCCCAGATGCTGGGCACATGGCGCAGGTAGATCAGCCGACGGTGGTTTGGAAGATTTTGGAGAATGCTGTGAAAGGGGAGAACTGGAATCCACTTGAAGGGTGGTGGTAATGGGAATGTCAAATGTATGAACATGCTCGGCCCGCAACCCACTTTTGGACTGGATGGGGAGTTTTGTTTTATAGAAGCCGGATAGAATACATGTCATATGATGTGGATAAAATACGTACGATACACATCAGTCATGTTCCTTAGCAAGATAGCGAAACGCCTTCCTCCGTAAGCCCAGTAGGATTTTTAATCTTTTTGCACATCTTCTTTATTCCCCAGCAACCCACTCAACAATGTAATAATCACAATAACTCCCACTCCCACGCCTACACTTACTCCCACAACCCATTTCCTGCCCCAGATCCCTCTTCGTCTCAGGCCTTGCTCAACACCAGATCCGGTGTGAACCCCCTCCCGAACACATTCTCCCGGCGTCCCATTCCCACTGTAAGCTCGGGTTTCTTCATGGACAATAGAATCCCAAGCAAGGGTGGGAAAGTATGATGAGATGGATTGACGCGCTTGCCAGTTGGGGGATCGATGGCCTAGATGGGGGGATTGTCGAGGACGTGGCGCTGCTCTTTCTTCTCTCTCTTCTTCCCTTCCCCTTTCTTCACCTTCATCTTCATCTTTCAAATTCCTTGATTTTCTCCCTAGGCGCATAGTCCACTCGCCAGTTGCAGTTGAGAATAATTCTTTCCCAATATTAACATCACCATCAAGACCAAAATCCAGACCAAGACCAAACCCGCGATCAACGTGATCTTCTCTCTGTTCAGATAGCGCCCCTTGCCCGAGAGAAGGAGAAGAAGCATCCGAGTGTGTACAGCCCAATATTTTTCTCAATCCCTTCCCATCCGCCTTGGACTTCGTTTTCGTGTTGCCCTCTGACATAGTCATAAACATCCTCCCTGGACCAGTTTTCCTTCCTTGAAAACCTCGATCATGACCATGTCCCTTTTTTAATGGTGTAACATGTGGGACTAATAGATCATCGATTTCCTCGGGGAATACGATTACTCCTTCTCGTTCTTCTCTTATACTTATTCCTACCCCTGACAGGTTTTCCCTCCCTCTTTTTGGTATCGATATCCCGAGCCCATTCCTCGTAGCTTCATCGCTGTTCCTACTGAAATGCGGGGTGGGGTGTGATTGTCCGTATGATCCAAAACCAGGACCAGAATTGTCCCCCTCTTCATCGCTCCCTAACTCGGTGAACACATCCTCCCGGCTTTTCATCCTTTCCAGCTTTCTTGAATATTGAAGTTGAAGACGATGTTGCTGCTTTAAACTTGAGCGAGTCGAGCTTGCAAGGGGAGGCGTGGAGAAATGTTTCCTCCTATCATCTTCCTTGCTTGTGTGATTGATCGATGGGGGGTAAGGTAATAAGGAGGAACGAGTAGAAGGGAGCTGGGACACAAGACAACGGTCCCCGGAGGGGTTGGAGAAGGATGATCGTGTAGGGCAAGTTTGGTGGTTAAGCCAGGGGACAAAAAAAGGTGGATGTGGCTTTATAGGACTATCGCCAGTGGTAGTGCAAGATGATGAAAATTGTGGTGATGGAGTGCGGGTGTGGCGGGTTGATACAGAGAATCGCGAGATTTTGTAGGTCCTCTTATTATGGGATTTAGAGTTTTTGGAGCTTTTTGTGGAGTGTTGCGATACCTATGAGATAAGACGGCGATGATTAGTTTTCAACCCAAAGAAGAGCGGAAGCAAGGGAGAGGGGGTGGGTTAGAAAAGGACCCACACGTTTACCAGATTTGAGCATCTTTTCCAGGATGACTGTCCGGCCTAAGAGCATCTCCAAATCTCCTTCATCTTCCCTTTCAGCGTCTTCACCTTTTAGGATTTTGCGGGTCGAGGCCGCATTGGTTTCTTCGTACTTTTTCATCTCCCACCGTTTGGCCAGGATGTATCCAAGGGTGATCGTTGAGCTTCGTTTTGATGATTTGGTCGAGATGTTTGACTTTGCAGATTTTGTTGACTTGGATGTGGATGAATTCAAGGAGAATCCGGAAGTAATAGACTTCTTGTCCTGCTTCTCGACATCGTTTCCATTGACAATTACGCTCTCCCCAGCGACACCTACATTGACATAGACATCGACGTCCTTGTCCGGAACATGGTCTTCCACAGTTGGTGTGGCCAGATCAGCCGTACCGCTGTACCCCGACCATGTGGACCTGGCGGAGGAACGTTTAGTACCTTGAATTGAACTTGGATCTTGGGTAAGGAAAGGGTAGAGTTTTGTTGCTGTGGTTGCATCCGTACAGGTAGCAGTGGGAGGCGAAGGAGGTAAAGGGGAATGGAGGAATAGAGGAGAAGCGAGAGGGGAAGCCAAAGGAGATATCCGAGGAGGAGGTTCGGCCCAAGGGAGATTTGCGAGAGCATTTTCAAGACGTTTAGTCCTACTCCCACTCCCATTCTCGGGGACCTCACCGTCGACCGTTGCTCTCGCCAACGTCGAAGCAGCTACCAACCCCGCAAGGGAAGACAATGACGGTTGTCCCAAGACGTGGTGCGATGCGGCCCTTGATCTGGTGGCTCTCACTGCGGTAGTTGGGTAGCCGGTCTCGGTGGTCCCGGTTTCGGTTTCAGTGGTAAAACTTGCACTTGTGGAGGAGCAAGAGTAAGAGGAGCGCGAACGAGGGAGAGATTTGGAATCGTCATCTTTTAGTTGGGTCTTCGCAAGCGGTGCCATGTTGGTGGGGTTCCTATGCTGGCGATATTATAAAGAGAAAAGAGATAAGACTGAAGGCATTGGCTGGGCAGTTGTATAAGGCAAGGACGTACCTGGCATGCATGAAATGGCCGTGATGGGGTTTGTGATGGAGAGTCGTATCGAGAGGTGTATCGATGCTTCGACCTGGTTGCCTTCGTGCCTAGGCATCAATTCTTCCTAAACCGCATCAATTGTAAAGTCGAGTAATTGGGGCTGCTAGGGTCAGAGCAAGATGAAAAGACGGAAACATGCAAAAGAGCAAAGGTTAGAGAGCGGTTGCATAGGCCATGTGGATACGAAGATGGAGTATTTTCGAGTTGTGTGTATGTCAGCGTGATCCGGGGAGATGGGAGATGAGGAACACGGCGGGGGTGTGTGATGGGAAGGGGGTTGCGATCTGTGCGTGATTGGAGTGTGGATGTGTTACAGTGGTTTGTTCTTCGGCCACTGATCTCGACATTCTTGGGTTGGTTATGTTACTGGGAACTCCAAGATGTCAGTCTCTGATATAGCGGATATTGAAGACCGCGATGTGATAACAGTATGATGGCGCCAAAATGAGCGAGAAACTGGATGATTAATTAAGCCCCATGCTGATCATTGAGTTTCGTTATCTCATAATGACATCATCACATCATCAAGGCACACCATCCTTGGATCCCGCTGGGCAAAAAGGCATTTCGGCCTGTCTTTGCAATCATAAACCGCCCAAATCGTGCCGGTTTGGGCCAGCAGCAAATGGAACTTCCCAGCCTTGTCTCTCATTTTGGCATGATGAATTGGGAATCGTATCTTTTCGATTATTCAGACTGGCATTATTGGCTGGAAAATGAGATTGCGTCCCGTTTGACGTTCCTGAGATCAGCTTGCCGAATTTAGAAGATCACTTCCCACGCCAAGATATACATTTGTTTGATACAGTGAATAAATTATTAATTTCAACCCGCTTTCCTGTTCTATTGTCTCTCTAATGCGCCATAACTATCTCACCCTCTCCAGATCTTATCTTTGTCTCTTGAACCCTGACGACAAGAGAAAAGCAAACTGCGACTCAGAACGCAAATAGCAATGACAGAACATCGCCGCCCATCACCGCCTGCAACGTCAGTTCCCCAGAGACATCACTCTGTCAAAGGTTTGCAGCGCCGAGGAACTTATGGCACAGAGAATCATTTAGTATTTCATGAAGATTTTCAAGAGGAGTGGAAGCCGCTGAGAGTCAGGGAACTCATTCGACCGCTTACAGTCAGGCAGGTGAGCCATACGTTCTGGTTTTTTGTGGTATTCAAACTCAATTGTCAACGATTACTAACCGACGTTGTACAGTGGATTGAGGGGGGCAAGATTCACCGAGAACCCATCTCTCGTGAAACGCCTCGGTTTGAACTGTTCTTTGATCTGTTGTTCGTAGCTATTATCCATCAACTGGCTGATGCGGCCATAGGTCAGTTTAGAGTCGTCGAATCGCAGGAATTGTGTTGCCTGACTGTTCACAGAGGAGCCTGGAGGTCGTTCTGTAGCTCGATTCATCCTCACCTTTTGGCCAAGGCAAGTTTTAGCTTTAATCTCACAACTGTACCCTTAGCATCATAATTGTACTCTTGCTGACCCTCGTTCAAAGTTGGAGTGTCTGGGAAGAAGCTCGAAAATTCGCAAACCAAAGCGGAACTGACGATCTTCTCCACAGACTCTGGATTCTGATCGGCATGATGACTCTTATTGGGTATACCGCCAACGCTTCTGCCATTGAGCTTGAACCTACAGGGGAGGAAGAGACGGTGGATCATTCGGCTGTACGGGCCGCCGTGGCGTTTTGGTTGGTTATCAAACTTACTCGAGGTGAGTTTGGGTTTGGCTGTTTCTTCTTTTGTATCTCGTTCCTCGCTTTTACAAGCTGATAGTTGCACAAAAGTGATTGTTCTGCTGTATTATGCCTGGAAACTACCCAGTTTCAGAAACGCACATCTCTGGAAAGCAGTCGCCGTCCTTATCCCCATGTTTTTCCTTCTAGTGCGTCGTAATTTTTCTTTCTTCCCCATCCTTCGTTTCAAGGAATAACCCCTCTAAACATCTCAATCAGCCTCTCATCTGGGTAACATCCCGCCCCGCCCAAATCGTCCTCGCCACACTTCTTATCGTCGTCGACGTCTGCCGTATCGACCTTCTTGTGCTAGCTATCCGCGGACAGATATATGAGTTCCAGCAACGTCGGGCACAGGGGAAGAAGGGCCTGGGAGTTAAGGGGTGGCACAGGATGCCCGATTTGCCGCAGGCGTATAAGGTTCCGGTGACCAATATTGAGCATGCAGTGGAAAGGTTGGGAGCTTTCGTCGTTATTGTGGTGAGTAATCTCCTCCTCGCTTCCAGGATGATAGACTTGTTAGTGGGTAAAGCTCATTTTTTGAATGATGGATGTAGCTCGGTGAGATGGTGATGAACCTCGTTTATACGGCGGTCAAGGGTGAAATTGGAGTCTCCCGCCAGTATGGAAAAGCTGCTCTTGGTCTCATGGTCGCTTGGGCAATCAATTACCTGCAAGTCTTTTCTTCTTCTTATTGAAAATTGAATATGGTCACTGAGTAACTGACGAGGCTTGGCGTATCCTTGCAATAGGTACATGCTCCCTAGCGAACCTAGCGCCGAATATGAGCACGCTTTGCGACACAGTTGGTTTTCCGGTATATGCTTCACTTTGTATGTTCCCCCCTCTCCTCCTCTCCCCTCCCTCACCTTCCCTGGATGGTTCTGGCTAATCAAACCCCGGGATTAGCTTTCACTGGCCTCTCTGCGCCGCACTTATCCTTGCATCGGCCGCTTCTGGTAAAATGGTGGCCAATGACGAAGTCGAGATCGGAGTACATTGGTACTGGGGTAGCGGTGTTGGGTTTGCAATCATCTTTATGGCGATATTGGATTTGACGCATCAGGATTTGGCCCCTGGTCAGGCGAGGATTCCTCGTGTAAGTTTTAATTTCTCCTAGACTACACTCACTCCATCTTGGACAGAAAATCTGATAGCTTTAACAGGTAATTCGTGCTCTTCTCGCTCTTTGCGCTGGTCTGTCTCTGATTCTCTTCTCCCTCGGCACTCAGCACATGCCCTCCACAGGCGTCCTCGCTATCACAGTAGGTATCACTTGGTTCCTATTGGCGTTTAACGTTTTTGGTATGCTCCCGAAACCGGGGACGGTTCAGAAGGAAGAGCTGGAAAGAAGGGAAAGGCAGGAAGAGCAAGGTAGAGGGGTTGTGGTGCAGGATTTGGATGGGAGAGCTGAGTTGGAAAGTGGTGGTGGAGTTGGAAAGCAGAGGGAAGAGAGAGTAGAGGAAGGAAGATTAGAGGAGGGAGGAAGTAGAGGTTGATATATCATTGTAAGTATATTAATTACTCTATTGGTTTTGAGCACTGCAGGTAGGAATAAAATCTTTCGATGGTATGGTCTATGTAAACTTTGCAGCAAAGCTTTCATAGAGCTTTATAGGCTTTATGGTTTGACATAGCAATTGTTCGATGACTATAGAAAAGAAGAGAAGGATATAAACTGCAGCCATTTCCAGTCTCCCATGTGTGCAGCGCCGTCGTCATTCTTCCTCTCTATCTCGACGTATTCCCCAATTAATGTCCCATCTCTTCGCTTCTACTAGCGTTTTCATGCACCCAATTTCAAAAGCATTCAGAACGCTTGGGATAATGTTGGATGATGGGTAATGTGGGTCCCCGAGGTGATGTAAACGAAGAAAAGGGGGAAAACAAAAGGTCAGAGGCGGCGTACGAAGTTGCAAAGGTGAATGGGAAGCTTTCTCGAAGGCAAGGCTATCGTTGTTTAAGATCTGAGACAGATCCTTAAAATCAACCGATGAAGAGTGACTCGAGAAGATCTGCTCACATCCTGACCTTTCTCTACAGCGGCGGGGTTTCTGATTATCTACGAATACATTATGTCTTCCTTATCATTTCAGATCTATCTTTCTCCTGCAGGATGAAGTACCTCACATATGTAGGCAATGTCTGCTGCAGATCTGGCCCAGGTTCCTCTCCTTTGTGCAAGTTGAGTTATATGGCCATAACTGTTCCTTGGTTGTTTCTTTCAGTACTTGCACTTTGAAAAGAAGAGTAATGAGCTGACTGTCGGGACTTTTGAAGAAAATGGTAGTGGGAAGGTCAGTCTTTTGTTCTTTGTACCGAGGACGACGATCATAACGATACCAGTACATAGAGTGGAAGAGACGAGAGATATAAAAAGATATATATATATATATACAAGACTGCATAAATCCCAGTCAGCCCGGTCCCTCGAAAACGCTTGATAGAACACGCCATATATCCTCCATTTCATTTCACGATGCCCCGTTCAAAATTCGCACCTGGAGAATGGCACCCCGGTGGAGTCAGTCATCGATTTCTTAGTAAATCTTCCATCTCGGGACCAACCACTTCTCAGGTAACTCAGACGGCGACCCAAGAATCTCAAGCTTCCACCCACAATACAAACGATGTGAACACTTCCGATTCTGAATGGCATGTCGATACTGAGGGAAGTATATTTGGATCTAGTCCTCGACAAGGACGAGAAGGATCGCAATCGACTAAAAAATAAGGCTGGGGCGAGATTGTTCTTGAGGGTCCGGCCAGCGTGAGGTTGATAGGGTAGGTCTGAGGGAGGAAATTTGGATTCAAAGAGATGAGGTCTATTGATTAAGTTGAGGGGCGCGCATTGTGTAGAGTTGGATAGAAAATGCGAAGGTATCACGAGAAATGAGTAAATTTGCCCTAATCATGATGTGTCGTCTTGCTCAGCATTACATGTACTCGTTATGTTCCATCACCGAGGACGATGGAATGTAGATGTAACAGATTCAGTTTCCATTCTAAGTCGTCGAACGGCCCCGTTCTGTCCACATCTATACCTTGAACATTCGTAAATAATTCCTTTGACGTTCAATTTATCCCTGTGTACCTGAATCATCTGTCTTTCTGTTGCGTTGATTTTTTCAGGCGTCACTATTCATTGCAGCTTCATGGCCCCTTAATCCCGTAGTATTCCCCGTCCACCGTCCACAAACCTACATCTTCTCGTTGAGATAAGTCCATCAGTTCTTTAGTCTCAGTATGCCGAGGCGAGAGAAAGAAACGATCTGTAGACTCCGGAAACCCAGCAAGATTACCATGCACGTAGATAGCGATACCCGAGGATAAAAGGTAGAGAAATCAGAAATGAAAAGAGGGAAAAGTCCATACATGGTATATCTGGGCCAAAACACAACGATTAGACGATTTCTTCAAAGATGATAAAAGTAAATGAATGATATTGACAGGGAGGTATTACGATACAAGGATAAACACCAAGAACTAAATCACCATCAGCGTCTTCCTCTTCCGAGAACAAAGAATTCCGAGGACAAAGAATGCCAACAGCAAAAGAACAAATGGACTTACAAAGATGATCAAAACCCCAAAAATCTTCAACATCAACCACCTATTACTACTCACGCTCGCATAATACTTTAACAGCTCCCTCTGCGCACCCGAGACGTTTGCGGCGATATCTGTCGTATCTGCGTCGATCCGCTGGACTGTCTCGCGCTGTTCGGCAACCATTGTTGCGAGTTGGGAAAAGATGTTGCCGAGTTCGGCAATGGTAGATTCGATGGATTCGATGGCGGTGGAGCGGGATTGTATGTATGTGTCCTATAAACGAGAGAGTGTAAGCGAGTGGACGAAGCAGCGATCGGGCGTGGATTTCGTAGGCGGGGTGATGGCACAGGCATGGGAAGGAGTCTCACACGACTCAAGTGAAAACGAAAAAAAAACCCACCTGCTGCTCGACCAACTGCATCTGCTGATAGTCGCCTCCCATTCCAATCCCGCTCTCTCCTCTATCCCCATCAATATCCAGAGCCAGGAAGTCCTGTCCTTCCTTCTCTCCCCTTTTAGAACCTAGGTTAGAGAGGGAGGAGCTGGGGTTGGGAGTAGGCGTGTTGGCGCGGGATTTTCCTTTGCGATCTCCCGGCTGGTTGAACAGAAGCGAGTCTAATAAACGATGATCAGCGGAGAGAGGGTAAGAGGGAAGAAGTGACTCACTCTCAGCAGGAGCCAGCACCGAGCTTCCCTGCGCGGTATGCATAAACTGTTCTGTTCTATCCTTACTGGCCTTCATATTCTGTGTCCTCAATTCCAACACATCTTTGAAACCCATTCCCATATTCGCCAATCTGCTCTGCAGAAGCATCACCACATTGCTGTTATGCTCCTCCTCTTGTTTCCCCCCGTTGCCCTTCCCCTTACTTCCCGAAGCGGCGGAACCACCCTTACCCCCCTTGGAAGATTTGATGTATGCTTGGAGTTGGGCAATTTGGGAATTCAAAGAAGCAATATCTTGTCGGATGATGTAGGTTAGTTCAGAGATTTCGACAGGACGGTCGTCGAAAAGGGTTTTGCGCTTAGCCACTGGAGGTGAATGTTAGAGTCGCGATCAATGCAAGTTCCGCTCGTACTCACATTGTGCCAGTTTTTGCAGCTTCAACGTCGTCGCATTAATGTCTTTTGCTATTCCACCCGCCATCTTCCCGAACTCGCTCTTCGCTCCAGTCTGACCTGGACCATTCGATATCAACGGCTGTTTCGCCTCTCTATCTTGCTGTTTGCCCTTTGCCCTGTTGGTGGTGAGGGCTGAGCGTGACTTGATAGAATTGAGTGTGGAGTGAAACTCTGATGTTCTGTCTTTGGGAGCCATCTCCAGTGGGTATGTATATGTACAAAAATAAAAGTGTATTATGAAAGTACAAGGAACCGCCGTGGAAAGAGAGAATGGAGTGACACATCAACAAGCGTCATTACGTAATACATACTCCCATAGAAGATTCCCCTACTGCTCTTCTTATCTTCGTTTTCCAACGAAAACATCCATCTCGACATCCACAAAAAAAACAACTCACGAGTCACAATGTCCAGAGCATCCCAACCAGAGCTTAAAAGTGGGTCAAGCCATCCATCAGAGGGATAACGGCTGACGGCCTAATGCGCGCAGAATTCATGGACCGCCGTCTCTTCCTTCACCTCCAAGGCGGTCGTCAGATCTCCGGTGTTCTGAGAGGCTACGACATGTTCTTGAACTTGGTCGTGGACAGTGCGTTTGAGGAGCTTGGTGGAGGACAAAGGAAGCCTTGTGGCATGGTGGTGAGTATCATTCCTGAGAACAAAGCCAGTGCGCGGATGGATGGATGGATGGTTGGATGGATGTATGAGCCAGGTTTTCAGGCCGGAGTAGTATGCTTAAGGGGGACGGCGGATTATCACAAATAATACCGCAATCCTTCGGAGTGTGAGGTTCTGAGTGATAGCTGGCGCAGAGTGACACCGTCAGGAGGGCATACGAACAGAGAGCTAACGTCTTTACGACAGGTCATCCGAGGAAACTCTGTATCCGCCATGGAACTATTAGATAATCAACGTGTCTAATCCTCCCTCCCATCCAATTACCTCCCTATCAGCCATACTTTTACTCTTTCTTCAGCTACTTTCGGCACGACTCGACAGACGGTCACCTAATGTTTGATTGGGGTAAGGAAGAGGGATGGATGTTGGGTTAGAGAGGAAGGATGAGGACTGGAAGAAAAGATGTAGGAGATAACAAGGAAAGGGAGATGTGTGTAGGATACTGTGACGAAACGGGTACTGCACTTGTGGATGAGGAGCAGGTAGCGTTTCTTCATTTTTTTTTGTTTACAGAAACAACTTATGATACTTTGCATATCGAGCGAAAGAGGAGAGGCGTACAGCGTACGCGCTTGGAGCTTCACCAGAAGCACCACTTTTCATTGAGAACATCTCCTGACCGGCCAGCATTAAAGTGCTCGACTTTTCTTTCTTGATAAATCTTGAGAAGGTGCACTCACTAATATCCTAGAGGAATTGCTTAGAAATTACAACAGTCAGACATAAGTGCGCGTGCCTTATATCACAGAGAAATGGGCTATTAAGAGGACAGTCAGGAAGACAGAGAACAAGATATCCGACGTCATAAAATAGCAAATCCGAGTCAAGATATGTGCGCATCATGATATCGAAGCCTTCTGTAGATTAAAGAAGCCATTGTGGCTGACCACCGGTACATCACGTTTAGTGCGATAAATCTACATCATGTGACAATTGGACATAACCTGCCTTGTCCCTTATTCCCTCTATCTTCATTAATCGGTCTTCCCGTTGCAATGCATGTTACGCCTTGGTCAAGGACGGAACCGAAGAGGGAGCCAGAAACGTCAATCTCGTTTCCGACTTGTATTGGCGAGCTACCTCTGTCTTGGTATTATCACCGATCCTGGAAGTCTGGGATAGGGGGTTTTTGTCGCTTTTGATATAGTTTCAGAAGTGCAGTGGTCGTAGTGATCTTAGCAGCAGAGTCGTCCTGATTGGCTCTTCAAGCTCGCCATTTGCCTAAGGAGAACTTTCGAGTCAGCAATTTTGTCTCGTCGAGATTTGCGTGTTTGGAAATGTGAATTGTGGATCAAAAAGTTCTTTGATGTCATTGGGAAAATATGCTGATTCAGGATCTTGCAAAGAATTCTTTGTATACTTTACACCCATTCCTACCCACCTCTTCCGTTATGCGACTGAAGCTACACTCCTGTTTCAAGTCCGCTTTTCTTGAAATTTTTAACCCTCGGAGTTAGAAAGAAGGAATGGTAGTCTACAGGATTGGTGCAAAAGGTGAGAGCAGCTCAAAGAGCATTCAATGGACAGTCTAGCGGGAGTTGGGACATCAGGAAGAGAGAGCAAAAGACAGAACGAATCAACAAATTCGCAAGGACGGCAATGGGATTTTAATCAAATCAAAGGGACAACCACAACGGTACGACAGTAGGCACATACGCTGTCGTATATCTGTATGAGGTGGGTCTGTCCTTTTCTTATCATTTCAAAGAGTAGCACCGGTTTAGCATAACAATCGAACTTAGTAGTACGACACTCGACTTCCGCTACAAACTTTCCCTTCCCTGACGCCTCGTCTTCCCAACTACCTTTATCCTCTTTCGCACATGTTTCGTGATATCCTTTCAGTTACGACCCTTCATTTCCTTCCGTTATCCACTTTCTGTACGTAGAAGATCTCCCAGTTGAGCTCAGATTTAAGGAAGTTGCTCTAGGGTCGCCGTACGAAGATGAACTGTCTGTGACCTTCTGGGAACCCTGCTGTGTTTGTGTCTCGCTGGCCTGAGATGTGAAGGCTTGGGATGTGGATGATGTGGATGTTCGATCAAGAGCGACGCCTCCCCTCTGCCACTTTCCGGGTTCAAACTTGGTGCCAGGCATGATTAATAACGTCTTCGTTTGCGAGTATCCCAATGAAATACGATCAGGTTGAATTAAATTGATTCCGAATAGGATCATGGTAAGTAAAAAGACCTTCGGCCCTCGCTAACCGCCCTCATATATATATTCACTTCATTCCCTTCACCTATCTCCATATTCTCCTTTACCCATTGTCCAACTGTCGTCAAGAAATGACGAGAACTATCTTAGGCCAAGGGTGAAAGGATAAACACACGATTAGGAAGCGGATAAAACAATTTTAGGGATTCGGCCGAACTGAAAGAAAGAGGGGTTGAACGAAGGCTGCCCAGTTGAAGTAATTTATGAAGCGCCAGAATTCGAGCCGTTCTCTAAAGGGTCTGATATGGAGAAGGGATATGAATATGAAAGCGGTAAAAGCGAATGTCAAAGGAAGGTGTTCGTAAAAGAAGGACGCTCAGATTGTAGGTAGAAGTAGAATAGTGAAGGGTGAACACAACGAACGAGTTTGAGGCTTTGTCATTGTGGGAATGAAAGGATCTGCGAATGGAAGGATTGGATCATGAGTGGTACATCCAGGGTAGCAAGTACGCTACAGTCATGCTTTGATCAGGTCAATACGGACTAAGGGTATACAAAGGTTGACACACGGAGAAAGCTTCGAGCGTTCGCAACTGTCGCCCCATCTTCGAGGACTCAGCTGAAAGACGTCCCGCGGCCCAGCACTTATGCACAAGGAAGAAGGTCATAAAAATGGAGTAAGGCCAAGCGCAGATGCGCGATGATCATGAAGAGTACTATGATGGTATGAGGTTGGAAGAGCGGAATAGAAGAAAGCTAAAGGCATAGGCGCAAGCAGAACACGACCGATATTCGCAATTGACGTGCAGTGACTGCTGCTCACAATGAGCTCTTCGTTTGCGTTGTGAAGAGAAGGCACTGTTTTGATATTTGAGCTTGCGTTGAGACATCAATGCCATACTGTACCCTTAAGAATTGCCCTCGAGAGGCATTGGGCGATTTGTCACATTTCATGATCACAATTTGTAGGAGTACATTATTATTATCATTATTATTCGTTGTCTTCTCCAACGAATTCATTCTTGCCGCTAATAATTTAATTAAAGGAGGGCTAGCATTCGGCCATGACCGCCTTGGAACAGCAGCCGTTTTTAGACTTCGTTCGGGCCAAATGTCAATATCACTCTCGGTTGTAAAGCTCGTCATCTCTTTTCTTTCGCATCTTTTTCAGTATTTTATAATAACAGCCATTTTCCTGTGTGCATCTCCATCATCTACACCTGACCAAATTACAGATGTTTAAGATGCCTAGGTTTGTCCAAACGTCCCCGAACCGCACACACGTATCAAGTCAACACCCTTCACTTCCTTTCTCGTCTGGCCTTCAAGGAGACGTCTCGAAGAAAGGATATGGAATCAGGCCGACTCAGACATTGGCGTATAGAGTCATTGAGTAAGACAGGAATGGTAACATTCTGAAAGGGCGGAGTTGTTAGCAAATATCTAAGGGTTCTCGATCAAATCAGTTCATTTTCCGCCCCTCGCAATACTCGATACCATTCCTCTTACGGTCCCATTATATTTCTCGGAAAAGCTTACCAACGTAAGTCAGATATACTCAGTGGGCCAGCAATCTGTCCCCTAGGTTGTTGATCGTGGCCTGGCCAAGACCGATCGAAATAGAATTAACCGCCGGCAGCAAGTATCGCAGCTTTTAGCCGTCTTATTATTATCAACAGAAAAATGCAGGCCAAACAACAAACTTTCTTTCCCCGCTACTCATCGGGGCTCAATCCCAATCGCCTATCCTTGTCCAAAGGCCCACCGCACGGTACATTCCAGCGGGGGACAGTCTCGATGCCGGCCTCTCCTTTGCTGGGGACGCAAAGTATGGGCAACTTTGGTAACATGGTCGCTACATGGGATGCTGTGAGTGCATCTACACTACTGATATTGACATTAAACGGCGACTGATGACTTTGAGATAGCCTTATTCGGCGCAAGAGATCTTCGAGTTTCCTGGCGGATTAAGTGAGAGTTTGTCTCCTCTGTTTCCACAACAAGTACGCCCGACCGCGCTCTTCTAAGAGTCAATCGATAAAAGAATGCTGACTTCTCTTTAGAATCCCGTTTCCGATACCAACGCATCATCACAAGCCTCTCAACCATGGCTTCAGCTCTCCAAGTCGGCGTCGCCTCAACTCGATGCTTTTCATCCTCAACCACCACAAGCCTCTTCTTCATTCCTCGGTCAAAGTACATTTATGATGCCAACATTAACAACTACTATGACGGACTCCCCTTTCCACCTTCATCCCAAAGATATGACTTTGTCGAGCGCTTCTTCTCTTGGGTTAGACGGGGATATGAGGTGTATGAAGGATTCAGAAAGGTATGAGGGGTTGAGGAAAGAGACTGTAGATAACGGAACGCAAAGGAAGAAGAAGAGGGCGCAAGTGAGAGTGGCCTGTACTCATTGTCAGAAGGCCTGCAAAAAGTGTTCGAATACTAGGTATGTTTTAACGTTCAAGCCCTTTGTACGCGCTCTGCTGACCAAGCGACGCAGGCCATGTGAGAGATGCGCTAAATATGGCTTACCAGATTGTGTCGACTCCACACGGAAGCCAAGAAAGACGGGTATTAAACGGTGCATTTAATAATTTTCGATGAAATGGTCGTATGCTAAGATCAGTACAGGGGCCCGTATAAACGTCGTCCTTCTAAATATACCACGAACGTCGGCCCTGATACTTCTGATGCCAACTTACCGCCAACCCATTCTCAACCGCAATCTCAGTTTAAATCCAACCTCCTTCAACCGTTCCAACGCAACAATTCCCAGCTACCCAACATGCATCGTCCTGCCTGTACGGAGAACGGGATCCCATCCTATCCTCCCGGTCCGCGGCTCAACTCTATTTCAACAGTAGATTCGTCGTCGTCATCGACGTCTTTACTCACACAAGCATTGAGTGCCGCGTTGACCGGGCCGCGCTGGGTAGACGGCCGAAGAGTCTCTCTTTCTGACCCATCACTCGGCCCTCTCGGAGATGTAGGGGGAAATGGAGAGCCAAAGCTCAGTCCGATGTATCCACGCACGCCTGCAGGAACGTTCCCTATGGCGCTTGGGGTTGCTGGCGATCCATTTAGTCGGGCTGTGAGTCCGATACGGCAGTTTGGTATTGTGGGTAGTAAAGGTGAGAACGGGGGACATGAAAGGCGGAGGGGCGACAATGGTGGGAAAAGTGGGGGACCTACTGACGTCGACTTGCCGCAAGTACCGTCTCATGGCCGACCTTCGCTTTCTATAACTACCACTCCCCCCTTTGTACCGAATACTGGTACCAATACGAATATGAATGGACATCAGAACCGCCAACGATACAACCCTAATCCTATCCACACACCTTCCACTCTACATTCTCCGTCTCCGTTATCATCTCAGCCTCAGCCACAATCCCAAGCGCATGCGCATGCTCCACCAGGTACGATGTCTTCGATGTATATCCCGAGCAAGATTAGGAAACCCAGTTTATGGACTCTGATTGCTGCGGATTCACGAAATGGTAGTCCGGCTCCTTCCCCTCCTCCTTTCGACCTCTCTCAACCGCAGCCGCAATCGCAACTTCAAGTTTTCGGTATGCGAGGGACAGGCACGGGGAAAGGCTTGACGAATGGGAATGGGAATGATAGTCCGACATTGTTTAATCAGCCGATGGAGATGGATCAGGACTTTGAGCCTTGGGCAGGATGGGGCAGCGCTACAGTTAGGAAGGATAAAGATGGAGACGAACGTAGATCCTTTCATGGGACGAGCAGAGGTTCGAGAATATGGGGTGACAGCACGTCTTACAAAGATGCCCGTCAAGAAGGGACGATACTGAGCGGAGAAATCCATTCACATACGTCAGGACGAACACGAGATGGAGTCGAAGCCGGTACATGGGGCGCGGGAGAAAGTGTCGAAGGCGTCGGGTTGAACGGTGGGATGTCCGTTGGGTATGGTATGCCGTTAGAGGGGTTGATGGGGTTTGACTTCAAATAAGTCATCTACCCATCTACTTTTCTGACTTTACTTAGCACGGAAACACGAGATGTTTTATTAAAAATGGCTCTCCAAGCCTACAAAACTTCTATGAAATTGAACATTCATTACAAACAGAATTCCTCTCCGCTGTCGTTGGGAAACGAGAAGGGGTAATTTTGAGGTTTAATCATGTAAAGACTTGATGAAGCATGTCGTTTCGTTGGTGTTCCACGCTATGCTGCTTGTCCTTTTCTTACTGTCATGTCTTCTATCCTGCTTGTCGCCCCCTCTCTTCGAGCATCTTTTCCTCTCTTGGCCTTGCGCCGTGTGCCTTATATCTTATGTACAGCATGGTACGCCTTGGGACTGTCAAAAGCTATACCAAGAGTTGAGGCAAAGCCGCAGGGTTCGCAAGGTTGAGACAAGGAGCAAGACCGAAGATGGAAGGATGAACACAAAAGAGCAATGATAAAGGGTAAAGGTAAGAGACAAAGGGGAGATGAGAGGGGGCGAAAGAAACTCCTTGAGAACATCTAGCGACGAGATAATAAACACCGTTCGGTTCAACGCCCCAAGGAAACGTAAGGGAAATTAAAAGTTGGATGGTAGGGATGTTGAGATAGATCTACCTGCCGTTAGCATAAAGAGTAAGCAACATCAAGAGTTGAAAGTCCAAGGATGAAAGCTCTCAGAACGAAGGAAGAAAATGAGAAGAAATGAAGAGAATAGAACCAGCCAGAAATCAAAGACTCCAGAATCAAGAGTTCACCACAGAAAGGGAAAAGTCGAAAGGTCATAAAATGCAATACATCCCCTTGCCTAAGAATGGGCTAGACCGCTTAACGAGAGACGATACCGTCGAATCGCTGCTTGAACCAGGCAACAGTCCTATCATCTCCATCAGTCACAATTCCCGTTTCCAGAGTAACCCCGCAAGGCTTGAAGAAGGGAAAGATTTGAACTTACTGCTCAGGCCTGACCCTGTGAGAAGCACCGACCTTGCCGACAGCGTGCTTCCTGGTAGCAACTCGCATACCAGGTCGGCCCATGACGACGTAGAAGTCCATACCGAAGATACCAATTCCGGGGTCGTACTTGATACCAAGGTCAATGTGCTCCTCGATACCGAAACCGAAGTTACCGGTCTGGGAGAAGTTCCTAGAGAATGGGTTAGCACCAAGCTCTCAGCAGGGATAAAACAGGGAGAGGCAATGGGAAGGATGGGATGGATAGATGAATATTTTCACTAACCTCCTCCTCAACTCGTACTCCTTAACCTTCAAAGCTCGCTCCAAAACCTCCTCCGCCTTGGGACCTCGGATAGTAACGTGGGCGGCAATCTTTTCGTTCCTTCGGATCTGGAAAGATCGGATGGTGTATCGAGCCTTGGAGGTGACGGGAGTTTGACCGGTGAGTTGCTCAAGGACCTTGGCGGCACGGGTAAGTCGGTCACCAGATTCACCGACGGAGATGTCTTTTGGGGGCATGAGGATGCATTGTGGATAAGGGGAGAAGTAAGAGGGAAAGGGAAGGCGGGGGTCAGTCAAGTCGCGAAGGATAGATAAAAAGAAGAGGACATACTGATGACGAGCTTCTCGATTCGGAGCTCCTTCATCGGGTTGACAGCGGCAGTCTTCTCGGCCTAATTGAGAGTCAGTCGGTTGTTCTCCATTCCAAAGTTCCTTGTCCCAGTCCCAGTCCCATCCCATCTGATCGTATCCTGATCCCTTCCAGCATTTTGTCGCTCCCTTTCTCGCCCGACTTGACGCTCCACGCCCTTGTTCACTCGCGCTGCAAAACTTTCTCATTCTCGTTCTTCCACTGATGTTCTCGCGAAGTGGGATGGGACGAAAGAAGGGTGGACTGCGGAGCAATTTGACGTACCATTTTGGAGGATCTACAGTGGTTGGTGTGAGTTGAGAATGCAAAGGCAAGATATGAATTAGATTTACTCACGTAGCTTGATGTGTGAAGAAGAGAGGAGAGCGTGAGAGAGAAGATTCACTTGATCCACGCACCGCACACTTTCCGCCACATCCACGGCGAGGGCGGCCCAATACGCCAAAAACACGGAAACGCCGATGGCTCGGCGCGGTAAGGCCTGGAGTGTGGCACCATTGCCATCGGAGTTAGTGATCTTTGACAACCACGCAGGCAGTTAACGCCGACAGAATCGCGAGTGCCGCGGCCGGTATCGGATGCCTCCACTCTTTCCACGTGGGCGCAACGTGGCCGGGGCTGTCCGACGGGTGCTGGATGCGTCATGAGATTTGTTCCTTTCGTGAGAAGTCAAAGGACGGGTAGGCTTCTATCCCAGGCTTCTATCTCGATTGAATCTTCTATCGCAGGAACCAATTCGCGGAGCTATATAACCCCTCCTCCTCCCCCCTTCACTATAACAACGCACAATGTCGCAAGTGGTATACAGCAACGAAATGTCACAGGTGATATACAGCAACGACACCCGCTACCCCGGCCCACCCATCCACCCGCCGCCCAGGGAGATTACCGGTCTGCCTACCAACGAAGAGCTCGATGCTTATCCCAGGATGTTTGAGTGGGGTGAGCTCAAGGAAATCGTTAGTGAGTACGAATCTGCTGCCAATCCATCCTCTCGGTGCACTAACTACCACACCACAAATAGAGACGGGCACGTTAGAACAGCTCATGCGGAATAAAGAGATGCAATACAAGTATGACGTGTGGAGTAAGAGTATGAAGGCAAACTTTGGTTCAACCGGTATGTTCACTGTCACTGTCTCTGCCTCTTCCAAGTAGGACTAGGATCGATCGCGGTCTAGCTCCCCTCATTTCTCTCTCTTGCCATTCACTTTCCCTTAGTTTCACTTCCCATCTCGCCTTTGGTTTGGAACGACGAACAAGAGAGAGACAGAGAAAAGCCATGTGCTAAAACAGCCAGCTGATAGAAGCCCGGATAGAGAAATATCTCACTCAAACACGACTTCCGTTTCCATACACCCCTGTCAACTCGGATTCTGCTGCTGCTGCTGCTGCCGGGGGCAGTCAAGCGGCGGGCGAGGAGGAGATGAAGGGAACGTATGATTTTTCGACGAGCTTGGACCGGCCTCACGTTGACCATTCAACCTCCTCGACGCCCGGAACGGGAGCATCGACCCCAGGAAGCGGGAGCGTACCAAACTCGGGAACAACTTCTGGTGCAGGGACGCCCACTTCAGTCGGTTTTGTCTCCCTCTCGTCATTGAACCTTTTGGAAGCCAAGCTGAAGAAGAATAAATCTAAATCCAAATCCGATCGCAAACCAAAGGAAGAAGAAGAAGAAGTAGAAGAAGGGCATGAGCCAGAGTACCTCCGCTACGACCCTGCCTCTGGACTTGATGAATCGAAGTATGCAGTACTACCGAATGATTGGCCGTATTGTGTCCCGTATGGGGTGAGGCATTACTGTGTTTGGTCAAGAGTGAGTCGAGAAGAGTCTTTCTCCACCTTCTTGTCTTCCCTCGCCCACTACCTACCCGCTGTCACAGCGCCCCCACGAGATGTGGAATGAGCAAAGTTGATGACCAACGAGTAGGTACCCATAGCCCACCCAGATTTGGTAGACTACGATCCCATCAAATGGAGTAAGATTGAACAAGAAGGCTTGGGTGGATTCACCGGTGTTTTGCCGTTTTTGCCTGGACCTCGTGTTGCCTCCAGTGATGATAACGATAAAGGTAAAAGCAAGGGTCTTCCCACACCGCCTACACCGCTTCCTTCCGCCACTCCCACCCATTTCACAGCCAGCTCCGTCGCATCCGCATTGGCAAACCAAAACCCCGTCGGTCGCAGCTCCACCCACCCGGAGCCCCACGTCCCCCCGGCTGAAGGGTGGTACCCCCTCGACCTCACCCACGCTGGTCCATCCCTCCGCCGTTGGGCGGGTGTGACGTATGAGAGCGAAGGGGGACATGAAGTGGGGCGGATGGTGAAGGGGCTGTGGGATGAGAGGGGTTGGGAGTGTTTGTGGTTTGTTAATCCGCCTGTGAGTTGTCTTCTTTTCTCATTCTGATATGATTTCTCGTCTCTCGTGTTTTGTTGTTCATCCTTTCTCTTGCCTTATGTCACCCCATCACTCTCACCATACCCGTCACCCCATCACTCTCACCATACCCCTTTTCACCTTGGTCTTCCCTCTAATCTTTTTTTTCTAAGCTAACAAAATAACTGTAGAGACTCCAAAGTATACCCGGGTTTTCACATTTTCATGTTTTTGCAAGAAGGAAGACGCCAGAGGAGATCGATGCGGGAGAAGCTGTATGGGGCCGCTTGAACGAAGAGCGTAATGAGTGAAGGAAAGCGAGGCCAGAGAAAAGAGGGCGTGTGGAGCGAGAATAAGGAGCTCAAGTGCAAGAAGAGAACGAAACGTGAGATCGAACCTTTCATAGATGTGCCAAGAGAGTGGCCCGAGTGTTTCGACCCATTGTGATTTTTCTGTGATATAAATAACGAAATGATGAACTGTATATAGGTTAGACAATATGGATATGAATGTATTCAGGATTTAGTTCAGCAGACTTACCTTTGCCTGGGGTAAAGGATTGGACCACGCTTTTGATGGCGCAAATAGATGACTTTCGCTTGAAAACAGCACCATCGCTGTGGCTCATAGGACACATCCATTAAAGATGGATTATTTAAACCGAACCTAAATATTCATTGGAAAGTTCCGGAGATAGAAACTCTCTTACATTTCTATATACATGCTTCATTCCCTATAGAATAGCTTGGGTTGGTAAAGTGTATTTACATATATGGTCACGACTCTTTATACGAAACCGTTATGCCGATCGTACAGCTCGGCATTTCGGGATCGGCCGATTAGGATAAGATAAGGAAATGCCGATTTGTAGAGTGACTGATAAAATCACGTAATCCTGATCATGCTTGACATTTCCAACTGCTCCATTTGAGATGATCCCAAGAGATGAGCGAAAGACGTGAAGGAGATAAGGAAGGCAAGGAGTGGAAAATCGGAAGCTGCAGAATGAAAACAGAAAAATGCGTATGCGCACGCCTGACGTACTTGACGGGAAAAATCAGTCCACTCCCGTTTTAGAGCTTCGTTTACTGTATAGAACGATTTGAAAGTACCTTTCTATGTGCCCTTTCAATGACGCGAAGGGATGAGGGAATTCGCCGTCATATCTCCACAGAGCATTTCCAAGCATCGGAATTTCAAACACAATGCCCTTTCACAATGATGATTGCACACTTTATTGCAAGATGATATGCGCAGTGATTCGTTTATACAACAGAATAGAATATGCCCTTTACAATGATATCACTCTTCCTAACCTTCAAAACAACTTCCTCTTTCCTTCAGCCATCATCCCGACGTCCTTGCCCTGCTGCTCCTAGCCCCTTATTATGATAACCCAACCATCGCTCTTCCGTTCCACCTCCAGAGTGCAGACTTTCACGTTCTTCATCGTCCATTCTCAGTTCCCTGTCCTGGACTTCTGCACTATTAATCACGACGCTTGGTTTCGTTCTGGCTTGGTGATGACAAAGGTGATGAAGATGGACAAGGAGTGCTGTGCGGTCGAGGGGATGGAAAGGATGAAGCGCTTAGATTTGGAGTCTGCGTCTGGCCCTGGCTATAGTTCTGATCCTGATTTTGACGGGGAAATTTTGGCGATTTCCAGGGTGCAACCGCTATCATATTTTGCAAGCCGGATCTAAATTGGATTAGCTAAGGCAATTCTTCAAAACACAAGACACAATGATAAGGATAGGCAACAAGGCAAAGCCCTGGGACCAGGCGGTCTCCAGCACAGCACGAGATTACATTTTTGCGTGCGGTAGAGTTACCTTATCGCATTCTGCTCCCGCCCCGGACTGGCAAATAATAATCATGATAGACAGACAGCCGGATAGATGAACTGCATAACGAGGGACCAGATCACAAACACTCACAAATCAAAACTTGGACCCGTCGGACTTGCAATGATCTTTCGTTTCATCCTGTTCCTCAGCTTCATTCATCAAACACTTCTCTTCTCTCCCTCGTGTATCTCCCTCCCCTTCTGCGATTGGCGGCACGGGAACAGTTCCCCCAGCAGCAGCTCCCACCGTTTTCCACAAGTTACCCAGAAACTTGATTCCCCCTTGCACGACTTCGGGGCCGAGATATTCTTCTGTATGGGTTATTATACCTGATAAGGCTTTTTCTAACCCTCCTCCACCGTTGACATTGTCGCTGGGATTGGGTTGGGTGAGCATGCGTGATGAGGAGGAAGAATGACGGTGCAAATTTGTGGAAGACCCGCCAATAGTAGCGAGAGAAGAGGAAGATGGGGTGACTGATTCAGAGGTGGAGAAGGATGTTGAGGTCGAGGCTAGACTACCGCGCGTCCGAGGATGGCGCAGGCGGGAGGGTGATATAGGGGTTGCAGGTCGAGGTCGAGCGGCAGAGGATGGTGCAGCAAGTGAAACAAGGGAGGACCATTGGGCTTTGAGTGATTCGAGGGACGATTCTTGTTGTTGAAGTTCTGTTTAAAATAGGATCAGCAGAGCTCTCGAATACCACATCGTCACGCTCAACTGCTGCGTCGTTCTAGTACATCGGCGAGACAATCCCGCAAAGTATCTGCCGCCTTTTCTTTCGAGTTTCTCACCGCCGCCACCTCCATCATATAGCGTGACATACAACGACTAAAACACTTACCGTCTCTCAGCTCGTGCACCCGACGTTCTTTCTGCGCAATAAGTCGTAAGAGATCGGCATGTCTATTAAAAGACCGGAAATCAGCATGAAGGAACCGTCAATCTAATGTGCTGGGGAACACACCTATTCATGAATGTTTGAGGGTCAAGCGTTTGTGACTCCTCACTTTCACTGACCCTTTGACGGTCAGCTTCGACCCCCTCGTGTCTAACGTTGATCGAGCTCCCGTAGGGACTTTGGATATAGGCTCCCCTTGAACTATGAACGCTTTCCCCATTTTTCAAACCCATGGAACTTGCACTTGGTCTTCCTGCTGTTCCGGCTGGCGAAGGCGAATATGTAATTCCAGCTGGGTTTCCGATGACAGAATGTCGGATTCGACGAGGATTGTTAGTTGGTGTAGAGGGTATCGTTGTTGGTGTCAAACTTCGCACATAAGCTGCGGATACCGGTATTTCCCTCTCAATATCAAGAGACGACGTTCTCGGTTTCGCGACTAAAGAGAGGCGCTTGAGTTTGCTGGAGGGTAAAGAGGGAGGAGATGATGCGAGAGAAGGGGAGATTGGCGAGGCGGGAGTATTTTCGAGGTCGAAGAGAGGTGAGAGTTCGTGGGACATCGTGTGATTTGCCTGCAACAAGGGATGGGTATGAGGAACAGAGAACAGAGAAGAATAATGAAACTCGCAAGTCAGAGATGATTCAGTGATTTGATTGCTCGTCGTTTCCACAATCCGGTACGCGACGCGTCTGTCTTTTGCAACATGTTGTTACGTAATCTTCAAGATTACTAGCCAAGTGCCAATTCTGACTTCATTTTATTTCTCGTTTTGATGTACACACACGGTGCATTTATTTACATTGCACCTCTTTCCACCACTGTTACTCTCTGGTGTCGCCATAGAAATGGTAAATCGAGACACCATGTTTTGTATTTCCGCTTTTCTCTCCCGCACGAGCTTTTTCGGCACCCATAATTAATCGCTATCAATGGAACAGCGGTATTTTGTTCGTCTCATCATTCGTCCTCCCATATCGACTACGGCCCCAGTTAAGTAGTTTGAGTTTATCAAGATGACTACGTTAGCCATCTCTCCAGCATATATCAGTATCAATGTTCTCTTTTCCCCGGATTATCTACCCTACGAATACACCCTTCAGTTCATGCGGACACAAGCCATATCGCCCGGTGATCAATGACTTCAGTTCTACTATGATTTATCGACAAGATGATATCAAATGCTCGAGGGAAAAGTTTCATTGGCTGGAAATGTATGGATAAGACTGTGAGTTGTCCAGGAAAGTGTGTCTTTCGGCTGACTGGCTAGCCTTTGCGAGCATTGATCGAGAGGCCAACGCTTAGGCTTTTTTTTCAGTCCATCTGGTACTAAGCTGGGAAATGATGGCAGCAATGGTGCTGATGGCTTAGATGGCGGTATAATGGGGGAAGAGGCCTATGACATGACGGCGCTGGAGGTTTGGGCGGGAGTTGGGCTTCACGAAGATCTGTAAGGCTAAATTCTGACACAGCTCAAACCAATTTTTCCAATAGCAGCACTATACAGTTGACCACGACCTTCTAGTCAAACTGAATACTTGGCATGTATCATCTCATTCAAAATGATAAAACAGCTTATTTATACTGATATGTCTCGCAGAAATGCTGAGCGCCGGCAGAAACAGGGACTCGAATATAATCTTCCTCCCTCGCGCGATCATGTTAGGTTCCTCTACCCTCTTTCGTATGTGATCAATGATCTATCCACAGCAATGAGTGAACTTGTCGACCTCGCTCTTTCTCGTTGGGCTCCATCCTCCCGATCGGCCAATATTTTGGTTCCAAACCATGATTGTTGAACAACCGGAACCCAGGCCCACTTTCCGGAAGAAGCTACTATCGGACCAGATGCCAACAGTCAGAGGCTTTTTTGCATTTCAATGATACTGAAGAGGACAACGATTCGACTTTCCAAAACCCATTTAATCATTTTGAGGAAACTTCTAAGCGTCGCGGATTGAATCCCGACTCATGACCCGTGGAGAAATGGGCATAATTTTCGCCAGGGTTGCCTCCGGTTATTTTATTATGTGGCATGAAGATTGAGAGTCTTTAATGAAGTGGATAACATAATTATGGCAGACGAATCGACAAATGCTGCTCATAACCGACGTTGAGGATCAGCCATCCGTGAATGACTGCGTGGAATGAGATGATAACATAAATGCTAATGCTGCATTACCAGTATGAAGACTCTAAAATTCTAAATTCTACCTACTTACCCAGCTTGATAAGATGCTACTATAACGGCGAAACTCGAGAACGAAGTGAAGACATAAAACAACATTTCTTTAAACTTGGGAATCATTGGCCTTCTCCTGGTGCTGAATCTGGTTGGCAACCTTGTCCAAACCAATCTGGGCAGCAATACGCTCTCGTCGTGCTCGGTCCTCAGCACCAGAAGTGTCGTGGAAGAGCTGGTCGACCTCTTCGAGAGAGAGACCCTTGAGCTCGGGAAGGATGAAGATGGCGTACAAGAAGCCGACAACACAGAAGCACATGAAGACGATGTAAGTCTTGTAGCCAATGCTTTCGATCATGTGAGGGGTAACCATGGCCACGGTGAAGTTCATCTATAATGGTGATTAGCGAGGTTGACAGTGGCAACATACTGAAGAAGGCGTACAATCCAGTTCGCACCGGAAGAGACACTCATACCCTTAGCACGCATGTCGAGAGGGAAGACTTCAGCGGATACAACCCAAGCTAAGGGACCCCAGGTGCAGGCAAAGTTGGCAATGTACCAGTAGATCTGATATGTAACCGTTAGCGGCTGCTCGATTGTCTGCTAGTATCATGCGACTTACAAAGAAGACAGCGGCGTTACCAGCCTTCTTGTTGGTATCGAATTTGTCACCGTAGACGGCAACGATAGCGGCAATAATAGCGTGAGAGATGCCCATGTTAGCTTCGCCCCAGGCAAGGAGAGGCTTTCGACCGAACTATACCAGGCTGTCAGTTACTGCAAATGTGTTGAGAGTCATTGTAAAAAAAAGGGTACACACGTTGTCGACGAAAAGGACGGCAGGGATAGTGAAGACAAACTGGACGATACCGACGATACCAGTGGCCAAAAGACTAATGGTACCACCAGCACCGGCACCACTAAGACCGATCTGTTCGAAGATAGTAGGAGCGTAGTAGATGATAGCGTTGATACCAGTCCATTGTTGCAAAGTCTGGCAACCGGCACCAAGCATGAGTCGGTGAAGTAGGGGCTTGGTAGTGAACAACCTCTTGTATTCGGCCATGGTGACTCGGAAGTTGACGTCCTCCTGGCCGTATCGCTCCTTGGCGGCCTCACGCTCGACAAGACGCTCGGCCTGAAGGGCACGGAACTCGTACTGGACTTCGGGGGCATCCTCGGTAGACTTTCGGAGCATGGCCAAGTTGGTAAGACATTCCTCCTCACGACCTATCAGGATGATGATAAGCGATATGTCGATTGAAAGCAGGAGACAAGCACTTGCCTTTAAGCATGAGCCATCGGGGGGAGAAAGGAAGGAAGCAAGAACCGACACAGAGAACCAGAGCAGGAACGAGCTGGAGACCGAGAGGAATTCGCCAAGCGGCGGTAGTCTGGCCGGCACCGGTACCACCAATGTCTGGTTTACCGCGTTAATTGGTACTGGCACTAGAATCCGACAAAAGTTACTCACAGTTAGTACCGTAGCCGATCCAGTAAGAAATCATGATTCCGAAAGTAATGGCCAATTGTTGAAGAGCGACCAGAGAACCCCGAATACCGGGAGGAGCCAACTCGGCATTGAACATAGGAACAAGCATAGAAAGAGCACCGATACCCATACCTGCGAACCATCGACCAGCTGGACTTAAGTGTGAGCACTGCCGTCATCACTGGGATAACCGCGAAAAGTTTTACTCACCGTAGATGCACGCGACGTTAGAGTTGGCACCGGTTTGAATGGCAGTACCCATCATAAAGACGATACACCAGGCGGAAATGGAGAACTGAGTGAACATGTTAGCGGTGGGAAAGGAAGGAAGGAAGGAAAGAAAAGAAAAGACGCAATCGCTCACCTTTCGGGAAAACCTGTCAGCCAGAGGACCAGCCATGAGAGCACCGAGGAAAGCACCAAGTTCGAGAATAGAGGTCAAGAGACCCTTGGTGTCAGTGTTGTCCAACTGCAGACGGAAGAATTAGGAGATGCAGTGTGAAAGAAATTGGCGAGAACTTACAGTAGCCATGTATCGCTGCTCAAAACTGTACATGACTTGGACTTGACCGAAAACACCCTGTAATGTAGAATGTGAGCAGATGGCAGGTGATCGAGGAATGGTTAACATACCTGGTTGTAACCATATAGCACACCGCCGATAGAAGCGAAACAGGCCAAACCAAGAGCTCGGCCGTTATTGAAGAGACCCCGCCAACCTCCATTTTGGTTTTGAGTGAGGAGAGCATCAAAGTCACCACCAGCAGCAGCACCACCGCCCATTGTTGTTGTTTTTTGTGTTGTGACTGGTGTGTGCGTATAGAATGTATTCTCCAGCTAGATTTCTTGAGACGATGTAAATTATTGTTATGTGGTTGGAAGATTGAGTGGCAATATAATATATATATATATATAACTCGTTGAAGGAGGTCGGGAAGAGATTCGCCCTCGAGTCTTTCTTATTATCATGGAGGACAGCCGAGAGGGCCGGATGTGATTGTGTCACCCGGAGAGCATCTCGAATTGTGTTGACAGACGCCTGCTCAGGCTTCCACGTACCTTCGTCATGCCCCCATTATCCTTAGTTAATCGACCCATGGAGAGAGAGCAGTTGGTTTGTTTGGGTATTTGGTAATGACTTCGATTATATTTTGTGCGGTAATACTCCGCAATGTGGAGGCAGCTATCAGCGCCATGTGGTGCCCTATATTTATTGAAACATTATTAGTATCCTTTTACTCATTTGGAAGGTGGGATAATTGACCACAGACTTCCCGCAGTAGAAGGCTCCTTGTTTTCCCTGAGTTTTCACTGCCCCGCCCCCTTTGCCCCTCTTTGAACTCCGCCTCGAAACACATCGAGCCCCTCATCCCTCTTCTGTCCTTACAGGCCAATGCCCTTTTTGCGCCGTGGATATTCGTGGACTTGGCTTAGTTAGTCATTCACCGTTTAGTCAATAGCTGAAATTGATGCGGTGTTGAATTTCCGTATTTTAGGGAGGCGTGGTTACGGTGACGTAGTTTTACAAAATCGCGCCAAAGGACAGTGTTCTAATCTTTCCATCAGGAACAGAAGCTGGTCGGCAAAGATTACAACATACAGATTATGCTTTCATTTCCATCTCCCGCGTCGGGCCCACCGATCCTTTTTCTCCTTGACACGAACAAATCGGATGCCTCTCCCTCCACATTCTTTGAATGATATACGTGTCGTTTGTAAATCATCAAAGAGCAACGTGTACATTAATAGACCGCCGGGTACACACACACAGCAGATACATACGTGTTGCAGGATGAGATAATCACATCCGACCAATATGAATAGATCATAGTACGTAGCAAGTATCCGGAAACCAAACTGTCGAAGAATAGCATATCAAATCATGCGGAAAAAGTTCGTATCAATCAATCCTCGATCGTGGCCGTGCGTGTTGCCTTAACTGTTGCCGAGTATGTTGCCGGGTATGTTGCCGAATTTTTGCACGGTTTCCCGAAAGTTTCCCTTCAGGTATCGTCGATTGTGTGCGGCAATTGTGGACCGAGGCCGCCGGCAACTTGGCCTCCTGAACTGAGTCGAATTATAGTAGACACACCCTCTATCCTCTTATCGGCTTATTACACTTCAGGGTGAACATTGAGACCATGATGATGACAATTACAATCTTATGGCGGCCGATGCTACCGATTCTCATCCATCGTCATAAAAAGGTTACTTGTTGAGCTTTTTTGGCTGCTCACCTCTTTCTACGGTATTATTTTTACTACCGATTACAACATGGGATGAGAAAAAAAAAAACAGCAGATACGTGTATGTACGCCATATTTCATTCAATTTTGTTTGAAAATGGTCGAAAAAGGCCAAATTCACAGCGCCCTACTCACATCCGGACCCTTGTAGGTAAGCGCGTATAGACTTCCTTTTAAGCCACACCTTGCTTGACCAGTCGAGCAATACTCCTTCCCTGCTTCGTTCCCACCTTTTCCCCCTGTGCTGATCCACCACCGTCCGGTTCAGCACCTTATCTGACACTTTTCTTTTGGACGCAGATATTTAAAGTGAAAGGGGCAATCGGCAAGTGGAAACGAATGAGGGGAAAGGTAAGTTGCTATACCATGTCGGACGAATGAAAGAAGCGGGTGCGCAAGTTAAAACCATCTACACCAAATTCTCACGGATGGTCCCACATCTTGTTCTACTGTTTTTGTTTTTTTGGATGGATCCATGGAAAGCGCAAGAACGACTATTGATGGGATAGGTCTTTTATTTCTCTGCCAGTATTTGCTCTCGTTGGCCGTTCCAGACTTCCAGCTCTCCTTATCAATCCTTCAGAACTGGTTTCTAACGTTGAATGTAATTGTTGGCGTCCGGATGAAAGAATTCAGGCGGGCGGAACGGAAAGCAAGACGGGATGTCAGGGTAAATGAGACTGGCAAAACGAAAGTGGCAGGAAGGAGTGGAGAGCTGTTGATAAGTTACAAGCAATGATTAACGACGCTACAGTAGATGATAGTCGTAAAACTCACCAACAGTACAAGATCAGGGAAAGAACGCAATCCCCGATCGACCGGTATCTCATCCCGCAAGCAATGCTGAGCTTTCAAAACCTCATCCACAGTTTCCCTCAGGGCGATCATAACACACACTTACAAAAGTGATACAGCAAAAAAGATGATTAAAATTGATGGGGTGTGCACAGCCGAAGACCTCGTCCAATGCTTCGGAGCTTCGCCCATATCCGTTTCGATTCGCTGTGAAAAAAAGGCGGCTGGGAAAAAGTAGTCGGTGACCTAAGTGGGGATACGATATCAACACGGATAGCGACTGCGTGCACGCCACTTCTACCCACTTCAATCTCTATATGCAGGAATCCGCATCCTATGTTTTTGACGTTTTTCATCAACTGCACCCATGTGTTCTCTGAGATAGTATTCGCAGTGGTACACAGTCGGATGACCAGCCAGATGGGCACGTGTCGCCCACAAGTGCGGAACAACACTCAGTTCGTCAAAGCTCACATCGAAATGTCTATGTTTAGATCCAGCTCTTCATCCCATATCCTTGACAGCACTGGATACGGAGACGTACCGTTCATCCAATGCGGGTGGTTTGTTGCCTTGAAGGGCAGAGGTAAAATCAGATGCAGACGGTACGCTGTGTTGTAGAGGAGGGGTAAAGTCGGATGCAGACCGGAGGGTCGCACGGACGTCTTGGAGGGTATTGCATGACACATCTCTGCTAGTTTGGCTTGACAGGCGATAAGAAAGTGGAGTGTTTGGCGGATGGATGCGTGAGAGCGGTGAAAGCCGTTGGGAGATTGAGAACGAGAAGCGCCAGGCGGAGCATAGAAACAGCAGAACTGGGCCGACTTACTTTACTTTCGCGATTCGTCACCCAACGACTCTCTTCAACCTTTCTTTTGCCTCTTGTGTCAAACCTCTCTGTCCTTTATCCGCTTGCTCTCGTGCTCTACCAGGAATACCCTCCTTATTTGACCTTGACTCACCGCCCAGCCAACAGTATGCCTCGTGAACCGCAAGCCACCGAACGTCAACCACCCCCTGCTCCCGAACATCGTGCTCAGCGTATCGGGGACCTGCTTGAACGCGAGTATATGCCGACGAGCGCTAGGTGGGAAAAAGGTCTTACGAGGGCCTTTTCAACGCCCTGTGCTATGATGCAACCAGAGAGGACGAATATAGAACACGGATGCTCCATTTGTTCTCCATCGAATATTGTTGGGCACGCGAATCTGGCTTTCTTATGCCAGTATCACCCTTAAGTCGGAGGACATGGGCTATTTGAAGAGCCGCGGTATGTCAATGCCATTTTCGGACACGGACACAAGTAAGATAATAAATCAGTTGATGCCCTCCAAGGCGAGAACAGACAACGGTAGGTCCAGAATCTTTTGAAACCGGTCGTCTCTGACATACCTTTTCTAGCAACCGAGGAGAGTGAGTAGTCTTATATTCTTCCAGAATTTTGCGGCATCGTTTTTGCGCTGACTTGATTATCCTATCACCTAAAGTCCCCTTTCATAGTCGACCAAGATCGCTTACGGCCGGTATCCGAATTCCCGATATCGCGATAGTTTTCTCTTATAAACATCCGGAAGCCGATGCGGAGGGCCCGGAATCCAAATCAACAGAAGAAGAAGAAGAAGAAGAAGAAGCAATTCATTCGCAATCCATTTGGCTTGCCGCCGAATTCAAGATCTAAATTCCCGAACACCTTTCCCTTCCACTCCACTGTCCTTCCATTCCCATCCATAATCGATTCTGTTGTTGTCCTACTCTCTATCCGCTCGCCATTCGCCCGTTTCCGAGCTGATCCCTTCCCCTTCCATCCCCATCTAGCGACTTTCTCTCCTATTCTCGGAGTCTGTCTTGTAGCCTGCATGCGATAAGATACCCTTGGCTCCAAGAACCCACCATCGAGCATGGAGCATCGAGAGGTAGGTGTTGGTGTGCAGGGTATACACTGTGAACGGAGGGGGATTTGCAGGTAAGTCCATACTTATCCTCCTAGCAAGATGAACGGAAGCCCTCTACGCGAAGGCTGAAGACTTCAAGAAGCTCGTCGCTAAGTATGGTATGACCCGTCTCGTTCTCCAGCCTCAACCAGTTTGACGGATATCCCCAGGGCTCTAAGTGTGCCGAGTGGGTCTGGCGAAAGGCTAAAAAGTAGTTGCTCTCTGTTCCGAGCTCGGTGTCGAGCAGCTCCAAGTACGTAATATCTTTCGGTCCGCAAGATATTGCGTGTTGACCAGTTAGTGTACTTTAGGTTGGATCTAACGATTATGCCGAGGCCAACGCGCCTGAAGAAAAGACTGCCGAGGACATACGTTGGCTCGCTGAGTTCATTGCGAAGCAGAATCCTCCTGTGAAGATTGCTTACGAGCCTTGGTGTTTCTCCAAGCGAGTCATCGACTGGGAGCACACCTGGAAGATTGTCCAGCTCGGTGTAAGTCCTGCTGTTTTTCCTCCACTTCATTTAACGCCTAAGGGAGTGGCGGAGGAAAAGTTGGAAGCAGCTTATACGTAAGTTGGACGTTTAACAAGTAAGAGCGGAGGGAAAGAACGGAAGTATTTGTACTGTACAGTACTCATAGAGTATACATCAACCTAATAAAATAGAACACGAAACTGATTTAATCACATTAACCCTACATACCGCCTCGCTACAGTTATCATAATTGCGCGAGTGCCCAAGCCTTAGACCGGACGCCGTAGTAAATCAAGTTGTTTCCTCTCTAGACTCGAAATTGCCTTCGTCCTCACCTTTCTAGGAGTACATCTCCACGTAGCTGCCTGTCCCATACATCCTTCGTCCCATGTGTCAAGTGTCCTCACAGTTTATTATCAAATATCGAAGTATTGACATGAACTGGGCGCACCCAGGTTGTCACCGGATCCTCACAGCCAACGGGGCCCCTCGGGGAATGACGTCACCATCATATCTCGGTCCTTTTTTACCTTCAGAACAGCCGCAAAACAAGCCGCCGCAAAGCAGCCGGACCGAAGACATAGGCGTCTCCGGGTTCGTGGGAGTCCAAAAATATGCACTATCTCGGTCGATGCACTATCTCGGTCCTTTTTTTATCTTCAGAACAGCAGCAAAACGAGCCGCAAACAAGCTGCCAAACAAGCGGCGCAAAACAATCCGCAAAACAGCCGACCGAAGACGTAAACTTTTGAACCGTTCGTCCGCGGGGTTCGCGGGGCCCGCAAAAAATATGCGCCATATTGATGGACAACCGTTGCGTCATCAGTGCAATCGACCAGCAACGTCCAAGATTATTGAAGATTGTCTTGTTATCTTCGGCCAGACGGTCTCATCAGAGTAAGATTCTGGTCAAGAATAGTATATAACTCAGGAAGATAGAAGAACGGAACGTTTCTGCATGCTAATAAAGAACAACTATTCGCCTCCCACTTAATAAACATTCAACTTTCGATCAACTAACTATATTCAATTAACAAGCTCCGCCTAAACGTTTATGAGCGCAACTAACATTGAGGATCGTGATAATAGCTTTCTGGAAAACAAGGCTATTGATCACATTGAGGAAATTGAAAATGTCAAAGGCTCTCAAGAACCGCCTAATCTCCCTGGCTTTGGTGGTCATTTGATAGTGAGTTTATATTTATATTTATATTTCACATGGACGTGTAAAACAGGTGTTAACACCTGTTCCCTAGGATGAAAACCTTGTGCGTGTAGAAGGTGAAGATAAAGTAACATGGTATCTTTGCTTTTTAGTTGCTGCCGTATGTGCATCATCCCGTATTTTTAGTATAAAGTGGCATTAATTGATTCCTAATAGTCGGCAATCGCTGGCTTCCTATTCGGCTATGACACTGGTGTCGTTGGTGTCGCATTGCCTTTGGTGGGAACCGACCTCGGTGGCAGCGCACTCAACTCTTCACAGCAAGAAATTATCACTGCAGGTACCACCATCGGGGCTATCTTTGGTTCTGCTATCCTTGGTGGATGGGGTGATCGCCTTGGACGAAAGATGGCAATCTTGATTTCTGACGTCTTGTAAGTTATCTTTTCGACAGTGTTGTACACTCCCACTTACCTTCTTTATAAAGCTTTACCCTCGGTGCCGTGATCATTGCATGCAGTTACTCTGTCCCGCAAATCATTGTCGGTCGAATTGTCCTTGGTGTTGGAGTCGGTGGCGCATCTGTCATTGCTCCTCTTTTCATCGCTGAGACAGCGCCTACCGCTGTGCGTGGTCGATGTATTGGTATCAAGTGAGCTTTATAGGTATTATATATGGGTGGACTTCAGCTGACGCTGGAGCATAGTGCCTTCTTTATTCCCTTCGGTCAGGTGGTCGCCGACGCAATCGGTGCAGGTGTACAGAACCTGCATAATGGGTGGCGATTACTTTGTAAATATGCATCATACACCTATTTACTGGTCCGCTAACGCATCACCAGTTGCTTTGGGCGTTGTCCCTTCCGTTCTTCAACTGCTTCTCTTCCACTATCTTCCTGAGTCACCACGTATCCTTATCCTCAGGGGGGATACCGACGGTGCTCGTACCGTCTTCCAGCATATCTACCCTACTGCTACTCCTGAAATGATCGACTACAAGTTCCGCGTCGCTCAAGAGTACGTCACTGCCACAACCGCGCTTCAGTCTGATACCACTTTCTGGGAAAGAGTGAAGAAAGTATGGAAGACTGGATCTTACCGGCGATCTATCACTTGTGTCAGTGTTATTCAAGCCGCCTGTCAACTCTCTGGTTTCAACACCCTTCTCTATTATGCAGGCACTCTCTTCGGTCTCCTTGGTCTGTCCAATCCAGCCCTGGGTGGTCTTATCCCTGCCAGTACCAACGCGGTTTTTGTATTAATTGGAATGTCTCTTGTTGACAAAGTCGGAAGACGAGGGTTAATGTTATTTGGTGTGCCAATAATGGTATATATATTTTTTTTCATCTACTCTGATGCGTGTTTTCAATGACTAACTCACATCCCTTCAGCTTCTTGGTCTTGTGTGGAACATCGTTGCTTTCTATTGTGAGTGGTACTATTTCGATTGACCTACCATCATCTCTAACCGTCATGCGAAGACATGTGCAAGCCGACAGGCGGATTCCTCGACACTTCTTACTCCTATGACACGACAAACGTCAGTGTTGTTATTGGTGGTATCGTCTTGTTCGTCCTCGGTTACGGTCTCAGCTACAGTCATATCGCTTGGTACCAGGCTGAATATTTGGCCCTCGAAGTACGGTCCATGGGTTGTGGTGTCGCCACCACTGCCAATTGGATTGCCAACCTCGTTGTCTCCGTCTCCTATCTTTCGGAGCTCGAAACGATGACACCCTCTGGTACCTACGGTTTCTATCTCGGTCTCAGTGTGATCGGCTTTGTGTTCGTCGTGTTCTGCTTCCCAGAAGCCAGTAAGTACTCTTAATATGCTAGCTTTTATCTTTTTTGGCCGAATACTGATGGCCTCACCTTCCCATCGATAGAAGAACTGTCCATCGACGAGACGTCCATTTTATTTGAGAACGACTGGGGAGTTAAGCGATCTATTCAGATGCGCAAAGAGCGACGTGAGACTCAAAAACGATTCCATGATGCCGAACTCGCCGAAGCTGCCACAGCTCACATTGAAGCTCGTCAGCAAAAGTCGACTTCGGTCAGTCCTGCCGAGCTCTCCAAGTTTATGGCGGGTTTGAAGGGTGGCAAAAGAAAACCTTCTGTCTCGGTTTAAGCCGCAGCTTGAGGACGTCCAGTGTGACAAGTGAACGTGGGGTCTTGATATGTGCTAGTGTTTTGGCTCTCAAAATGTTCCTAACTGAAGTTCTTGTATTTACATATATATGATCTGTATGCGTGTGATAGATATATATTGAATCTTCTTCTATGATATGCATCAGCAGTTTACGTACGAGCAAGTGTGGGGCTTGGATAAAGTGGTCCTACTGCGTATGTTTGAGACAACAATCATGCTTGGGCATCGGTACCATTCGATAGCTATGCAACGTAGGAGTGTGTACATACCAACGTATGGAGTAACATGAGATGTACGTAGACGTTTCCCGTATATGGAGCGGAAGGAACAAACAAAAAAAGTGTTGGAAGTGGAGGGTATCCGCCCTACGCACCCCTAAATTCGGCGATAGCCCGGCGTGCCTGTCTTTCTCTTTTGTTCTTCGTACCTTTCTATTCTCTTGTTCTTCGGCATTATTGCCCATATTCCTTATTGTTCTTCGGCACGATGTACGCTCAGAGCTCTTGTACTGCCTAATATATATATCAAGATCCCTACATCATACATCATGCATCATTACTTCTTTTCTTGATCATACGATCGGATTCGCTCTCATTTACAAAGATGGAGACACTGATAACGATGATATGTTACGTAAGGTTTTATAAGAAGGAGCCCTCGGCTGGAGCCGAAAGTCACCGAGGCCAGGAGATGGATATCTTCCCATCTAAATATTAAAATTATTTATCATACCACTTCCCGTTGAGAATCTTATTCTCATACGCCCATCTTATTTACACACAGACACGTACAACGGCACCATTCACTCTCAACTGGGGTATCATCTCTACTTGTGACATCTCCACTACCTTCGCCCACGACCTTGTCGTCGACCCGGCCTGCCATAACATTAAGAATGTCAACCACCCAAGATCGCCGCTGTCGGCTCCTGCTCCGTCTATTCCGCTCAATCGTTCCTTGACAAGCTCAATGAAAGCTGCGAGGGGAAATCATGGGCTTGGGGACTGAGGAATGGTGTTCCCGGTAGTGCCAAACCGAGGGGCACTTACGAGGAAATATACAACGATCCTGTACGCAATCTGGGATCATCTTAAATGCTATGATAAGGCGTATTGACGTACTGCTCTCACAAGTAGGATGTTACAGCCGTCTACGTAGGCACCCCACATGTCCTCCACCACCGTAACGCAAAAGGCGTTCTGTTGGCTGGTACACACGTCCTCGAGAAGCCTGCTTATTTCGAAGTCGAAGCGTTGGACGAGTTGATCAAGATTGCTAAGGAAAACAAAATCTTTATGGAGTGAGTCATTTGTTTGTCTCCTTCTCCTTTTACTCTCTTCCATCTTTTCCTTTGTAAGCATGTATGCTGATGAGCAACGTCGCAGAACTGTGTGGACTCGATTCCAACCCACCGCCTACGTCGTTGAAGAAGTCATCAAGTCCGGTATTCTCGGTAAACCCAAGCGTTTTTTTGCCGATTTCTCCATGGGCTGGGACATAGGCGGTACGCTCTCTTATCGCTGTCTAACAATCCATAATCATTACTAATTTGATACCATATCAGTTTCGGCCGACACCAGCCAAATGGTCAACCCAGCTCTCGGCGGTGGCTCGCTCCTTGATATGTCTGCCTACCCATCTGTCTGGACCATGCTCCTCGTCCACGGCCACCCTCTCAACGCCGATAAACCCCAAGGTGGTCTTCACCCATCAAACTATTTACCCTCGTTCTGGAGTAGATATCAATTCGAGGTGATTGGTGGAGTGGAAGGGGCTTTGCCAGGGAATGTTGATGCCGATTTGGATAATGCCGGACAGAAGAATTTGGCCGCGGTTTTGCAGTGTGAGGAAGGAGATTTGGTTGTTGCCTGTACGTTCCATCTCTCGCTCCCTCATTTATTCCCTTTTCCCTCGCGCTGACTTAATCCTTCTCCCTCCCCTTTCTTCCCATATAGACCCCGCTTTCCAATTCGAGACATTCTAATCCATCCCCGAACCCTTCCGCTTTCCCGGCCCCAAAGGACCATCACTTCCATCATTCACCACCATCCTCTTCATGATGGGAACAATGGGATGTCATACGAAGCAGACGAGGTTGCGAGGTGTATTAGGGATGTGAAGATTGAGAGTGAGAGGATGCCATGGGAGGAGAGCAAGGTGGGGCAGGGGTGGATTGATAAGGTGAGGAAGGAATGGCCGAGCGAGACTGCCAAGTTGGCGAGGACTGCTGGGCAATAGAGTAGGAAGCGGCAAGTGACAAGTGACGCAAGGTCCTTGTGAGATATATCAAAAGCAGAAGGCGAAAGCGAATATGCAGACATCAATGTTTACTGCCCCATCATCTAGGCTGTATATATGTTGTGACTTCCAGCTTTCAAATCATTGATTGCTTCGGCTTGATAAATCGATTAACAAAGAATGGCTTGTAACTTGTCTCGGAAACAAGTCTGACTTGTAACTTGAATCCAATCTTTTTTTCTACCTTCTCCTGCGCCTAATCAACATTTACAACAAGGCAGGCAAGACATGAAGTGACAAAAAGAAGATAAACAAAAGAAGGAAGGATAACTACGAAGTAATAATGTGATGGCGCAAAACGAATAACGAGTTACGTCGTATTACCATCTTGACTCCTTGTCGCCGCGTCTTTCTACAGTACGTACGTACAATGTAGCACGCATGGAGGCGATATGTATGACTACTATTCGGCTATGATGTGAGGCCGTATCCATGCGAGACCACAATTCGGAACACGCCTTCTCTGGCTCTTCCCTTTGTCACTGTACACACTCTCCAGAATTCAGTATCCATCGTGGGGAATATGGCAACAGCCAGTGGCTGCTCTCGTGGACTGATCTGCTTGCCATTAAACATCTATAACTGTAATTGTATCTACTCTTAGGATCGTCTTGGACATGTGATTGTATGGCATACAAGTAACATATCTTTACAAGATGATGCCTATTCCAACTCCCAATATATACAACAGAAACCATATATACAACAGAAACCAATATGTACAACAAAAACCGCTATCCCCTCCTCTTCGTCCACCCACTCAACAGCCGAAGCTGTCCCTTCATCCCCGGGCCAACAAGACGCCCATCTGGTCCCGAGTGACCAGCTTCACCCGCACCCCGAGCATCGTTAGGCGGTCCTTAAAGGCCGCCAACGTAAGCTCGCCCGACTCTGGGTCGATATCTTCAAGGTCGATATCGACAGGGTCGGGCTTGTTGACTATTGGGGGGGGATCATCGCAGAGATCGTCAAGGATAAGACCTGCCTTATTGGAGCCAAAGGACGTGTCAAACGACGAGTCCAACTGTCCAGAGGAGTCACTGTCGACGGAGGAGGGAGCCCTAGAGCATCTGGCACCTACAGTAGATTCGTAAGCGTAACTTAGGGGGTTATAGAGGTTGCATTTTTCGTTGTTTAATTTATTGGGTTGTCGTGTGTGTTACCCGAATGAAAGAAACTACTTAAATAAACAACATTTAAAGAAAAAAGAAAAAATAATCCAACCTCCTCTTCCTCACAAGACCAGCGTCCTCGCCCTCGCCTTTACTAACTCGACACCGATCCTTTTCTCCATCTTCTCGAACCCCCCCACCGGCATCGCCTCTTAGGGGGTTATAGAGGTTGCATTTTTCGTTGTTTAATTTATTGGGTTGTCGTGTGTGTTACCCGAATGAAAGAAACTACTTAAATAAACAACATTTAAAGAAAAAAGAAAAAATAATCCAACCTCCTCTTCCTCACAAGACCAGCGTCCTCGCCCTCGCCTTTACTAACTCGACACCGATCCTTTTCTCCATCTTCTCGAACCCCCCCACCGGCATCGCCTCCCTCCAGTCCTTCCAATCGTCTGCTGTGCTCCTGCTCATCAAGCCACCAGTGGAAAGGATGATTGGTTTAAAAACCCCACCAGTGACCTTCGGAGCGTTCTTAGAGACGACCTGACCCACCTTGTCGAGCCAGTTCACGCACCGGTCCAAGCAGAATTCGGCCAGTTTGCTGTTGGGGGTGCTGGGGGTGGCTGTGCTCCTCGCGTCTCGGTCCCCGAGGGAGTAAACCTTCAGGTCGTAGTCAGTGAAGGCCAGAGCGCTAGGGTTAGGGGGTTATAGAGGTTGCATTTTTCGTTGTTTAATTTATTGGGTTGTCGTGTGGGTTGCCCGAATTAAAGAAACTACTTAAATAAACAACTTTTTAAAGAAAAGAAAAAATAATCCAACCTCCTCTTCCTCACAAGACCAGCGTCCTAGCCCTCGCCTTTACTAACTCGACACCAATCCGTTTCTCCATTTTCTCGAACCCCCCCACCGGCATCGCCTCCCTCCACTCCTTCCATTCGTCTGCTGTGCTCCTGCTCATCAGGCCACCAGTGGAAAGGATGATCGGTTTAAAGACCCCACCAGTGACTTTCGGAGCGTTCTTCGAGACGACCTGACCCACCTTGTCGAGCCAGTTCACGCACCGGTCCAAGCAGAATTCGGCCAGTTTGCTGTTGGGGGTGCTGGGGGTGGCTGTGCTCCTCGCGTCTCGGTCCCCGAGGGAGTAAACCTTCAGGTCGTAGTCAGTGAAGGCCAGCGCGCTGGAACCTCTGACCCGAAGGTCGTTTCTCCTTTGTCCCGACAGCGTGTGGGGCTCAATCTCAACCGTGGCACCTTGGATTTGTTTGAGGTGTTGATAGATGACGCGGTTGATGGCATTGTGCCGGCGCTGGGTCCAGGGGTTGCGGGCGCGGCAAAGCTCGTCGTGACCCAAAGGTGAGTCCGACCCACAGAAGCGACAGACAGGTATCGAGGAGCCGACCAGGGTGCGGTCGTGGAGACCCGAGGCAATCTCGACGTTGGAAAGGCGCAGGGGCTGAAGGTAAGGGATGACTGATAACCAACTTCGGCCGAGTCTGGAGGCATTCTCGGTGAGTCGCTTGCGTTCAGTGTCGCCGAGATTATGTAGGATGGCTTCCTGTTGCGATTCCCAGAGTTCTGCGCATCGAGTTCGTTGGGGGACCGGAGTTGGAGGTTCCTCAGGCGAAGAAAGGAGACCTAGGTTATCGAGGAGAGTGTCGGAGGCCTCGGCTGCCGAGCGGTAAGCAAGGGGGGCTACATCTTTGAAGGAAAGTAGACCTAGTCCGCCCAGTCGCGCTGGTAGCTTCGTCAACGATCTCCCGAGAGCCTCCTCTTCCGCTGTATCCTCTCGCTGCCTCATCCTCATCCTTTTCACCTCCTCCCATAGCATCGTGTCCAGCCTCTCCCATAGGTCTACAAGGTCGTCCGAGCGCAGGCTTCTCTGCAGGTGTCGTAGATTTTGCTGAATGCAGAAGCGTAATAGAAGGAGCGCGTGTTGATGTGGAAGATCCTTGAGCTTGCCCACCTTTGCCATTTCCTTCCGAATCCTGCCTTCCAGAAACTCCGCTCGCTTCTCCTTACCTCCTACCATCGTCCCTAGCATCTTGAAGCCATCCTGCCTGATCTCATCGAAGCTGATTAACTTGCATTTCTTTTCGTTGAGCTTGATGATGTGCTGCTTGTCGGCGAGGAATTGGGTAGTTTTGCTGAGGACTTGCGAGTCGTTTGAGAAGAGGTAGATGTCATCGAGATAAGCGAGCGCTTGCGTAGACGGACCTAGCGATTGACTGAGGGCATTCAAGGTTGGTCGGAGGGTGATTGAGAAGAAGAGAGGGCCAAAGGGGTCACCCTGTCGAACACCTTGAGAGGATTGAAGGATTTTGTCGCCACACACAAGGTCGGACGAGTCGCCATAGGCCCATTTGCAAGTCCTCCAAAGCGTCGGCGCATGGGTCTTGACAGCAGCTGCCATCTCGGCCCTATCTACACGGTTGAAAGCGTTAGAAGCATCGAGCGAGGCTAAAAAGGAGAACTCAGCGCCGGCAGAACCCTCCAAGACTCTCTCTGTCAGCCTCACGATCGGCTCTACACCACCGATTGACTTGACCCCGAGCTGGAACGGGAGGAGGAAGTCGGGTTGGAAATGCGAGATGATGAGAGCTTTCGCACATAGCCGATAGATAAGTTCACCAACAGCGATAGGTCGGATAGAGCCATCGTCCTTCTTCAAGGGGATGAGACGGGATGTGCGAAGCATTGAGCGACCAGGGGCGGTGTTGTTGGCGATGGCGGCGCAGAGGAGTTGGAGAAACTGCTTGACTGGCTCCCTTTTGGCGGCCGTCTTCAAGAGAGGGACCGACCAGCCACTAACGCCAGGTGCTGTGTCGGGCTTGAAGGAGTCGAGGGCCTTTTGGATGGTGTCGATGTCGGGAGCTTTACCAGGAGTTGGACCAACTGCATTGCCGAATGGACAAGACGGCCCTTTGGGGTGCTTGGCGATGAGCTGGTCGATGACCCCTTGATCGAGTTCGGCTACTGAAGCATCCTCCTCCAACACCCTCTCTGCCGCACCTAGGCGCCCATTCTCAATGAGTTTGATGACTTGTTTGGTGGTGTCTGGACGAATATTGCTGGGAGGACGACGAGCGGGTGGCTGTTCTGGCCAGGGGATATGCGGGAACTGCTGAAGGAAGGTTGACGGCCTGAGGGGCTGTTCTGGAGCGAGTGCCTGGGTGAGGCCGACCTTTGGAAGGGCGAGGAATGCCAGCAGTGTAGAATCCGAGGGCTGTGCAATGTAGGCAAGAGCACAACGCTCGGCGGCGTCCATGAAGTCGGTAACTAGGTTGTTGGGCAGAGGCTTGCTCCGAACAGGCAGGTGCGCAAGGAACAGGAATCTTTCGTTAGCACACTCTTGGGACGGAAGTAAGGAAGGCAACGTCCCAGGGGAAGGCCCCAGCGTTGAGCTCACCGCGTTCTCGAGCCCTGCTGGGGCAGTTGGGTTGGTATGACTACTCTCCTCCTCCCCACGATGCTCCTCCTCCGGCGCTGTCATGTTTTGCTCCCTAACTCGCGTGCTACCTTCCTCGGCAGATCTCGGAACGGATTCCGGAGTTCTCCGGGTCCCTTCCAGCGTGTCAACAGTCTCGGCAACAACCTGAGCGACCTCCAGCACCTCCTCGGCTTCAGACAATGGTTCGAGACCGGCAAGGGTTAGGGGTTATAGAGGTTGCATTTTTCGTTGTTTAATTTATTGGGTTGTCGTGTGGGTTGCCCGAATTAAAGAAACTACTTAAATAAACAACTTTTTAAAGAAAAGAAAAAATAATCCAACCTCCTCTTCCTCACAAGACCTTAGGGTTAGGGTGTTAGGGGGTTAGGGGGTTAGGGAGCACTGCCACCGACTGTCGGGCAGCCCAACCACCGTTCACCAGCTCTGACTATGGTGCTTTCAAAAAATCGGTGGACGGTTATAATTATTAGGCTACTTACTATTATAAACCACAAAAAAGTGGAACGCGCGATGCGAGTGGACAAGGGAAAATAAACGAGGGCCAGGCTTGTTGTTGCTGGCGTTGTGCTCGAGATAAGAAGCAAGGCCGGGACATTAGTACTTATGGAGGGGGACTAAAAAAAGGCGGGACACGCGAAGTGTTAATTGGGTTACTAAAAGTGTCTCCATTCGTGGATGAGTACGTAGTTAAGTGACTGAATGATTGCGATCGCTTTTTCTTTCCAAGGGTTAGGGGGTTAGGGGGTTAGGGGGTTAGGGTTAGGGGGTTAGGGGGTTAGGGGGTTAGGGGGTTAGGGGGTTAC